>NW_025536758.1:0-50231 GCF_020615455.1 Coregonus clupeaformis
GCACAGTGTCACGATACGTCGTAGGATGCGAGTAGTCCAAGACGCAGCGTGTAAAACAAACACTGACTTTAATTAGTTACAGTATACCAAACAAAACACGACTACGTTTGTCCCACGGTAAACAAATACCGACCACGGAACAAAAACCCACAACTTACATAGTGAAACACAGACAGATTAAATAATGCTCCCAATCAGAGACAATAACTCACCACACACTGACACCTCGTGTATTGGGAGTCACTCAGTCAACCTAGAAAATGGCGAACTACAAACACCCAACATCGAAACAAAACACACAGAATAGACACACACCACCTGGCTCAGCATCATAGAGTCCCAGAACCAGGGAGATGACAGTACCCCCAAAGGCGCGGACTGCGGCCATTGCTAAATACCTGAGCAAAACAGGGGAGGAGCTGGGGTGGGCGTTTTCCTCTCTCGGCGCGCTCCGGCTCCGGGCTTTGCCCACGACCCTCCACCAAGCCCCACCGGGCGCCCTGGTCGGTCTGGGGCACGCTGGCTGGAGCCGGACTGGGCAGTAGCGCGGTAGGCTTCCTTATGGAGGCATGCCTGAATTGGCACCCGATGAGCCAGCGCGGGTTGTGCGGACTGGCGGGCTTCGCACCCCCTGGCTTGGTGGAACGGGCCGGGCCGGGCAGGCTGGCGCTGCCTAGCGCCGTAGGCTTGGTGCGGTGGCGGAACAGGCGACCGGGCTGGCGGCAACGCGCGCCGTAGACTTGGTGCGTGGAGCAGGACCAGCCCGGGCCGGGCTGTGCAGCGCGCTCCCGTAGGCTTGGTGATGCGTGGAGCAGGGGCTTAGGCCGGGCTGGGCTGGGACTTGCCGTAGGCTTGAAGTGCGTGGAGCAGGGACAGGCCGGACTGGGGGCGGCGCACTTACCTGCAGGAGGCTTGGTGCGTGGAGCTAGGGACAGGCCGGGCTGGGCTGGCGACGCACTTTTACCTGTGCGCGGTGCGTGGGAGCAGGGACAGCTGGACAGGGCTGTGACGCAGCGGACTGTAGGGCATGTGCGTCTGCGGAGTCATGGAACAGCGGGCTGGGCTGACCGGCAGCACACCGTGCTTGGTGCGTGGAGGGGACACCCGGACGGGGTGCGCGCCGTGGGCTTGGTGCGTGGAGCCAGGAGCAGCCGGCCAGGCTGGCGGCGCGTAGGCTTGGTGCGTGGAGCAGGGACAGGCTGGACAGGGGCTGGTGGCGCACACCGTAGGCTTGTGGTGACACGGCTGGCTGGACGCAACCCCACCCCGTGGGCTTGGTGCGTGGGGAGGACTAGGCCGACAGGGCCGCGGCGCCCACCGTGGGTTTGGTGCGTTCTGGAGCAAACAGGCCGGGCTGGGCTGCCAACGCACACCGTAGGCTTGTGGGTGGAGCAGGGACAGGCCGGACAGGGCTGGCCTGACAGCCACACCGTAGGTTTGGTGCGTGGAGCCCAAACAGGCCGGGCTGGGCTGACGACGCACACCGTAGGCTGTGCGTGGAGCAGGGACAGGCCGGACAGGGCTGGCGACGCACACCGTGAGGCTTGGTGCGTGGAGCAGGAACAGGCCGGGCTGGGCTGGCGGCGACCGTAGGTTTGGTGCGTGGAGCAGGGGGCCGGGCTGGGCTGTCGGCGCACACCGTAGGCTTGGTGCGTGGAGCAGGGACAGGCCGGGCTGGGCTGGCGACGCACACCGTGAGCTTGGTGCGTGGAGCAGGAACAGGCCGGACGTATAGGAACACACACCACTGGCCTTAAACGGGGATCAGGAACGGGCCAGACCGGACTGGCAATACACCTCAGTACCTCTCGCCGTGCCTCTACAACTTCCTTCCCTCCTCTCGCCAATGGCTCCCGTAACCCGGTGGCCTTCTCTCCTCGTCTCCCATTTCGCCCTGTGGCAGCCTCCTGCTGCCCAGTCGCCCATGCCGTGTGCCCCCCCCCTAAATAATTCTTGGGGGTGCCTCTCGTCCGTCCGACGATGGCACGTTTGGCGCCGCTGCTCCTCTCCTGCCTGGGTCTCCCCCTTTATCGCCTTCCGGTACCGGACGGCCTCCTCCTCAGTAATCTAGCCCCAACCGAGGAGGACATCCACAAGAGTCACCTCCTGCGTGTGTTCCTGGACACGCTGCTTGGTCCTGGTATGGTGGGTTTTTCTGTCACGATCGTCGTAGGAGTGAGTAGACCAAGGCGCAGCGTGTGAAACAAACATGACTTTAATTAGTTAAAGTATACCAAACAAAACATCGACTGTGAAGTCCACGGTAAACAAATACCGACACGGAACAAAAACCCACAAACACAAAGTGAAACACAGACAGTTAAATATGGCTCCCAATCAGAGACAACCAGCACACAGCTGACACTCGTTGCCTCTGATTGGGAGTCACTCAGTCAACCCTAGAAAATGACGAACTAGAAACACCCAACATAGAAACAAAACACATAGAATGAACACACCCTGGCTCAACATATAGAGTCCCAGAACCAGGGTGTGACACACAGGAACACATCAGAGGATGCTTTGTGTGTGTGTGTGTGTGTGTGTGTGTGTGTGTGTGTGTGTGTGTGTGTGTGTGTGTCCCACTGGGCACAGACGGCAGTTCAACATTTAGTTTTGATTTACATTTGGTTGAGTTGTCAACTAACGTATTTCACCATGTCATTGGATTTAGGTTAGAAGTTGGGTGAAAAAAGGCAAAATTCCCTTACGTTGATTACTTTTTTCAAATCTTAGCAGTTTTCCACATAGATTTTTTGGGTTCAAATGACATGGAAACAACGTTGATTCAACCAGTTTTTGCCCAGTGGTGTGCGTGTGTGTGTGTGTGGGATGGAGTTAGGCAGGAAACACTACAGCAAGTCAGCGGTGGTGGCTCCTACGGCGGCCTGGGGTGTCACATCCATCTCTGTCTTTTTGCCAAATTTGATTTTAAATATTTATCACGCCATACATCTTGGCTGAAACAAATTACTAGCAAAGTGCTATTGTCTGTGAAACCTGTAGTAAGAAGGATGGAGGCTTTAGAGGGAGCATCAATGTTTCATTTGGTAAAATATATGACTAGCTGGTATGCAGCGGCAGCATATTTCTTTTTTTATTCCACACAAAATGATGCATCAGAAGTCTAACTTTACAGAGTAATCACAGTAATGACCAATTCTAACCATCATTCCTTTCCTCTCAATGAACAATACTGCAGTTCTTTCTATTGCTGATCATTACATATTTGAATGTTAAAATCAAATTGTTTCTGACTTTTACAGCAGTGTAGTTAGACATCGCATCATTGTATCTGTCCCATTATGGCGTCTGTGGGAGCATGGGCAGCACCATTGAGGCCATCTACATTTTGAAGTAGTCAATTTTCTTCTTCCACTACTTCTATGAATTGGTAAACAAACTGAAAGACTGCATACTGCACCTGTAGTGTTGTTAGAACAGGTGATGAAGCCAATGTTGGCGATTTACTGCCACCTACAGTTATGAAATGTTTGCTCAGGAGTATAATTCATTGGCTGCTCTCTCCCAATGACCCAGATGGAATCATGTGATCCTTCCTTAACCCAGGAAGTCACACCCAGTTGACTACTTAAAAATGGTGAAAGTCCTCAATGGTCTGCCCATGCTAAAACAGGCTTTTGGGCACAAAGAGTCCTCTATCTTATCTCCATGGAAACACTTGGAAAAGTATTTAGGTAATTAGCACCCTCTATAGGAGCACACCTGCACCTGCACTGTCAGTGCATGACAGGGAGATACAGTATGTATCTACGAAACCATGGCACCTTTGTACTCTCTTACAAAAAGGTGTTTAGCAGCCAAAACGCTCACATGATATTTTAGATCAAACTTGCATTGAATAAATAATTATCACAAGATTGACCACTGAGCTGAACTACCATTCGATCTGCAGTCATGGAAGCAATAAATCAAATCCAATCAAATCAAATCAAATTTTATTAGCACACATGAGTCGAATACAACAGGTGCAGACATTACAGTGAAATGCTTACTTGCCCTTAACCAACAGTGCATTTATTTTTAATAAAAAAGTAAAATATAACAACAACGAAAAAAGTGTTGAGAAAAAAAGAGCAGAAGTAAAATAAAATAACAGTAGGGAGGCTATATATACAGGGGGGTACTGGTGCAGAGTCAATGTACGGGGGCACCGGCTAGTTGAGGTAGTTGAAGTAATATGTACATGTGGGTAGAGTTAAAGTGACTATGCATAAATAACAGTTGCCATACCAGGCGATGATGCAACCAGTCAGGATGCTCTCGATGGTGCAGCTGTATAATTTTTTGAGGATCTGAGGACCCATGCCAAATCTTTTCAGTCTCCTGAGGGGGAATAGGCTTTGTCGTTCCCTCTTCACGACTGTCTTGGTGTGTTTGGACCATGATAGTTTGTTGGTGATGGACAACAAGGAACTTGAAGCTCAACCTGTTCCACTACAGCCCCGTCGATGAGAATGGGGGCGTGCTCAGTCCTCTTTTTTTTCCTGTAGTCACAATCATCTCCTTTGTCTTGGTCACATTGAGGGAGAGGTTGTTATCCTGGCACCACACGGCCAGGTCTCGACCTCTCCTTATAGGCTGTCTCATCGTTGTCGGGTGATCAGGCCTACCACTGTTGTGTCGATGGCAAACTTAATGATGGTGTTGGAGTCGTGCCTGGCCATGCAGTCATGGGTGAACAGGGAGTACAGGAGGAAACTGAGCACGCACCCCTGAGGGGCCCCCGTGTTGAGGATCAGTGTGGCAGATGTGTTGTTACCTACCCTTACCACCTGGGGGTGGCCCGTCAGGAAGTCCAGGATCCAATTGCAGAGGGAGGTGTTAAGTCCCAGGATCCTTAGCTTAGTGATGAGCTTTGAGGGTACTATGGTGTTGAATGCTGAGCTGTAGTCAATGAATAGCATTCTCACGGGTGTTCCTCTTGTCCAGGTGGGAAAGGGGCAGTGTGGAGTGCAATAGAGATTGCATCATCTGTGGATATGTTGGGGCGGGTGCAAATTGGAGGTGGGTCTAGGGGTTTCTGGGATAATGGTGTTGATGTGAGCCATGACCAGCCTTTCAAGCACTTCATGGCTACAGACGTCAGTGCTACGGGTCGCTAGTCATTTAGGCAGGTTATCTTAGTGTCCTTGGACACGGGGACTATGGTGGTCTGCTTGAAACATGTTGGTATTACAGACTCAGTTAGGGACATGTTGAAAATGTCAGTGAAGAAACTTGCAGTTGGTCACACATGTCTTTCGGAGTACACGTCCTGAAAGTATCCGTCTGGCCCATGCGGCCTTGTGAATGTTGTCAATAGTGTCAATTCAGCCAGTGAGGCTGGCGGGAGGAGCTATAGGAAGATGGGCTCACTGCAATGGATGGAATGGAATCAATGGAATGGAGTCAAACGTGGTTTTCATATGTTGGATGCTGTTTTTACACCTTTCATGAATTCCATCCAGCCATTACAATGAGCCCATCACTCCTATAGCTCCTCCCACCATCTTCCTCTGAATTCAGCATACAGGCAGAGATCGAGCTCTCCTCATGTGCTCCCCATGCCTGCTTCACCACAGCCCCAGCAGAGACAATACAATGGGCCTGGCTAATACAAATACAACAAGCCAACAATACAGTAGCTATCACAATACTGCTGGCCAAACTCAGAGTAATGACACCCCTTTCAGCTGACAAAGATGATGTACAGCTAACCTGGGGATAGACGCTTCTTTTACAGTAAAGCAATCTCACCATAAGACATCTCTGCTGTATATGACCTCACAACTAGATCCCAGGGGGAAACCTCTCAAATATTGCTGTGCTATAGTTTTGTTCCAGGGCTTAGCTCTAAAAGTGGCTTGTGCCTTGGTTTACTTGAGGGGTGGGTTGCTACTGTAAATGAACCACGACAAGCAGACATGCAGTACACTGGCCTACATAACTCCTGGTCTACCACCAGAATAATATTCAGAACAGATGAGGGCACACATATAGTAATAATTAGAGAGAGAGAGGAGATAATATTAGTGAAAATAGACTGACTTGATGGTCCCCTGGGTAAAGCCCTGCCTCAGGGTTCTAAAAATATATATATATTTTTGGTTTGGGATACAGCTCTATTTAATCTTGTTAATTAAAAAAAGAGAGACAATCCACTTCTCTCTGCACCCTTGATGAATGATTAATACAATAACAACATTACATTAATAAAAAAATGCTCCCCAATGATAGACATTGATTGCCCACAAGAGAACGAATCTGAATAACGATTTGAGATATAGTCTAAATGCTGACAATCCTTTCCTTGAGGTCAGCGTTTGATGGCAGAGGTGGATTAGTGTTTTGGTCTGGCACTTCTGATTCCAATGAGCAGAGGAATTTGAGGGATTCCAGCCCTATTGTACTGAGCGGCTGACAAGAGGTTAGGCCCTGTACCAGTTCCTAGTCTGGATCAGAAAAGCTACTGTAGTTCACTTCACTCTATTATACGTCACTTTCTGCGTGTCAATGTTAGTGCTGAGATTCAAAAGCTACTTGGCCCTGAACCCAGCTAAAAACAAAAACATCAGAGATGATTTATAGCAATGACTATAATGAGAGGGGAGGGTGACATTCATGGTAGATACATTTTTAAAATAATATAATAACCCACAGGGCCACAAACTGGTTGACTCAACCTTGTTTCAATGTAATTTGTCAACATGTTGTGACGTGGAATCTACTTGGAAAATACATTGATTTTTATAAATATGAATCAACTTAAACTTGTTTTGAGAGTGACATTTCTACCAAAGGATTATGTCATCATGGTAACCAAATTTCAACAAGACAAACCTTGTATAAAATATGTTGAATTTGTACCTTTAAAAAACATCAGATCTTCAACTTTATATTCACTGTCAGAAAAACAAAACAACAGGTTGGACAGCACCTTCTACTGGAGAATTGATCTATTTATAGGTACCCTTTCGTCTCCCATCCAGGGATTTAACCAAACCCAGCCCTGCTTAGCTATGATATTTAACACAGGCAATTACCAATGTGCTATCATGAGAATAGATTTACTGTTGCTATTGAAGTCAGTCCAAAGGGTAGGTTTAACAGAGTAAATTAAATGTGACCGTACTTTATCACTCATATATCATCAATGATGCTATTTAGGCCTATATAGCATTTGCAAAGTCATCGACAGCTGTTGTTTCAATTCAACCCAGAATTCAACTAACAATAGACAATACAATAGACCTTGGGTTTCAAGCTCTGGTTGATTTAAAATGTAATAATGATTAGTGATATTGAATTGTCTTTGGTTGTCAACGCACAAATATCAACGATTTGAAGGAGATGTTTTTCTGCTTGGATAGTTCCTCTGGCCACTGGACTTAATCTGGCTTTGTAATTCCAGTTAAAGTCTACAAATTAGTAAATGATATGTTGGATTCGTCTCCATCTCAACCAAAAATTGAAGTTAAAGAATAGGACTAAATCAAATCAAACTTTATTTAAAGTGCATTTAAAGTTTGATTTTATTTTATTTAGTCCTATTCTTTAACTTACATTTTTGGCTGAGCTGGAGTTGTGAATCCACATATCATTTAGTAATTTGTAGACAAACTAGAATTAAAGCCAGTGGCACAGATGGAACTATCCAAGCAGTAGATACATCTCCTTTAAATGTTGACATTTGGTTGAGTTGTCAACCAAACACAATTCAATATTACTTTTGCCATAAAGTGAATAGCCTAAAGCTAAGGCTATCTTACAAACTCATGTTACGTTCAACCTTAACATGAGTAACACATCCATGGCCAAATTGAGGTTACTGTAACTATAAATGTCTTCTTATGTAATCAAAAAAGCATGCATGTTCAAGATAGCATGCATAGGTATTCACAGGTCTGTGGAGATCTTCACAATTGCTGTAAAAATCTGTATAGAATCTCAAACGGCATTGATCACTTGCACCATGTACTTTTAATATAGTCTCAACTTCAGTCCAGGCCATTTGGTTATGCTATTAGATGAAGTAAAGTAATAACACATTAATCTGTTGTATAAATAAACAATATATCTGTCATTGTATTCCCATTTAAACTTTGCTCTGCTTTTAAATGGTTCAAGCAGTGATAGACATTTGGGTGACAACGAAACCAAAAATCAGACATTGTTTTTCCTTTGGAATTTAGTTGTGCTTTTATATAGATGGTTGAGAGCATAGTGATAACACATCAGAAATGGAACTAACTTTTGGCTGTCTTTTTGAGTGGGTGAATATAGGTTGCAATCTCATTGATCAACGTCTCAACCAAATATTACTCAAATATCTACCTTAAAAGGACGTGGTGTACCCAGTGGGAATATATGCTATTTAGCTAATCCAAAGCAATTTACAGTCAGGCATAAATACATTTTACATATGGTGGACCTGGAAATCGAATCCACTATCCTGCTGCGTCAAGTGTCATGAACAACAAATAATAAAAATGTGTAATGTGTTATGGTTATTAATCTATCCAACTATCATTTAGTATAAAAAACTTGAATAATAGAGATTATCATTCATACTGCTTTGTACATGTCAATTTGAATGCTTATCACCTTGCACTTATGTAAAAGATTAACCTGACACTGAAGGCTATAATTGGCCTTGCATACAGCATACCACTACTATTTGCATGTGATTAAGAATTAATGTTGTGTGAATTAAACAGGTCCTGGTACCTTTGACACACAGCTGGTTTATAAGTGAGAGAGTTCTTTCAAGGGCAATTGTCAGCGATCATTGTGACTGTATTATTTAAAATATGAACTACCCTCCAGTGGATGGCTGTTTTAGCTAACATTTAAATGTCTACAGTTGGACCGAATTTGTATATTTTTGCTTTACCTGTTCACACCTCAACAACACAGATGAGAAACAGAAGACAATGCAACACAAAAAGCCCATTGGATTTGGGTTATTTCTCACAGGTTCCACTAGATGGCACTGGTGCAGCACCACAGATAACACAGAAATGGGGCCAAGCCAAAGAGCTGTGCCATTGTTCAACCCAACAGTGTCTGTCATCTACCAGAGGACCACAGAAAAAGGCAATGGATATTAATGAATTGTTTGTACACAGCTGGGTAGCACACAGGCTTAACATGCTACAAGACGCATACAAACTGAATTGTGTGTTACAGCACTACATTAATACAAACAGATCTTTAGGTCCCAAGACCACAGCTTTGTCTACATCTCATCATCCAAAGCATCTTTAGTAGGCTACATAAATATGTATGATTCCTGCATTAATAGTATGGTATAATGTGGGCTTTACGGTTAAAAACCTGCACTACCTTCATTGATAATCTTTTTATCCATCTAGCTGAAGCTTTTTTTATGGCTAATCATCACATACCTGAAAGTACTAAGGATGCAATACCTCAAATTACATTTTAAACTAACATTTGGTCAATGAGGGTTATAAAATAGGCTACTACCCTGCCCATCTATCATAAACATGTGGAAATCAGCCTGCACAATAGTCCTGAGACTGGGGCTCGAGTATGCAAATGTACAGGAATCTAAATGGAGAAACTAGAGCTTCATTAAATTTGGCAATAAAATATTTGCAATACCTCATTGGCTTTTGATGGGCGTAATGAGTAGTATGACTGAATCCAATCGCAGGGTATTAGATTTAATTTGTTTGGCATTTCACAGATGGGAATGCATTCATAACTGTGAATAGACCTCAGCTAGTCATTACAAACCAAAACACAGGAGAGAGAGAGTGCCAGCCTCATGATGGTGGTGGATTCTATGTCACCACAGCACAGACCCACAAAGGCCTCAGAACGTTCCAATGGGGATGATTCCCCGGAATGCTTTTTATGGAATATCCAGCGGCCTGCCTGCCTGTGCCAGGGTTCTGTTCTGTGCACCTCTTCCACATACTGGAAATGCCAATGGTTGATTTTTGACATATTGCATTTCAACGTATTATGTTCCTGGAACTTAATTAACGCAATTCCATTCCCTATAACTATCAGCAGCTGGCCTTTGTCCAAGCTCAGATAAGATTGGATAGACAGAGTCTGAGCATGCCAGCTAAAATGATAGCAGAGCAACAAACAATGGAGCTGCTTGTCGACCCTGTGCAGAAACCCCAGATAGGAAATGCCAATGCAACATTGTTTTCAGACTAAATAATTTGTATTATGATTGTAACAGCACAGGCTGTGTAAACTTGGAGAAATAAGCAAAGGAAATCAAATAGTACAACAACATAAGCAAAATGAAAACAAACCAACACCTGATAAGCAATTGCAAGAGAGGAGCAACTGGAGGAGATAGAGAGGTCTCGCAACTACAGCAAACAAGTGGACCATGGGTTTACATTTAGCAGTGGTAAATTGGCTCATCAGAAAGTGATGCCTGGCTCCCTGTGTCAGATTGTAAACGGACACTTGGTTCTTTTTTAATTCAGTAAACAGAAAGTGACAGGCAAGAGTGGAAAGCATTGCCTCATTTCAGTGACATGTTTCCAAACGTTTGTAGTTCACATCCACATAGTACCCCCTAACACCGGCCCCAAACAGGACGGGAACATACTGACATTAGATGTATGCTGCTACTTTGGACACTTGACTGGTTCCGGCACGTCAGTGCTTGAGGAGAGAGAAAACAAACCTCTTACCAATAAGATGGGAAATTGGAACCAATGAGGTGAGGGTAGGGGTGGGACCAACAAAAATATGTAAGTTATGTGATTACATGGAGTATTTCCTTAGAGATATAATACAACCAATGATGTAGATACGTCTCTTTAACCACACCCTTCCTTCCCTAGAAATACAATTAGGCCCACCAACCAATGCATAAGGATAAACAAAAACACAAACAGGGGATCAATTAAGACCCACAGCTTATGCAGAGACAGACAGACCCCCTTCACTGCATCTCGGCCAAGATAAATTGGCTGTGACCTGAGCATGACCCTGCCTGATGTTCATGAGACCATTACATTTCCTGCAAAGGAGATGCTAGGGGGCCTGTGTGTGTGTGTGTGTGTGTGTGTCTGTCTGTGTGTGCCCACACGTGCATGTGTTTGTGTGTGTGAGGGGCGGTGCATTATGTGTCTGGGGGTATGAATTTATATTCCCTTTGTCAATTTTTTTTGTTCATTGCTTCTTAAAGCTAAAACTTAGAAATGCATCTTTGATATTTTACTACAGAACATGATCGCTGGTATTTCCCCAAATGCTGACACTCACATAGATCCAGTGATGTTGAATAAGCGAGGAAATCTAGGAACCAAGAACCTGTACACCAGCCAGAGGTTGCCAGCATAATTAGTATGATTATATGGAGTAGTGCTACAGGGCATCACCATGCATGTAGTGAGGTCAGTGTGCCATGTGCCATGTCTCTGATGCCTCTACTGGCCAGGACTACACTGTGGTCATGGCTTCCAGGGTCATCTCATATGGAACCACACACACTGGACTCCAGGGCATGGCCCCATGTAGCCAAGCCACAGCGTTAGCTAGCTAAGCATTTCTCCACCTTGGCTTGCTTCTGGAAATAGATTTAGCAAGACACTAAGGCCCCTGACCACACCACAGCAGTTTGTCATGTTAAAATAATCCAAAGTGATGCGTGGTTAATTTGTTTCCTATTACAATGACCTTGCATATAAACAGTCATCACCAGGCATTGTATTTTATGCACTTTCACCTTGCGCCTCAGAGGAAATTAGCATTCACATGTGTAATCGTGTCCCTTTTAAGTTTAATCACAGGCACACAGTGTAGAGAAAGACAATCAACCTGCATAGCTAAAGGAGGGAGAGAAGCGTTCAACAAAACTGCTGCAAGAAGTGATTCATATTCCATGTGCCATTATACCCAAATCAAATCAAATCAAATCACATTTTATTGGCCACATGCGCCGAATACAACAGGTGCAGACATTACAGTGAAATGCTTACCTACAGCCCTTAACCAACAGTGCATTTATTTTTAATAAAAAAGTAAAATAAAACAACAACAAAAAAGTGTTGAGAAAAAAGAGCAGAAGTAAAATAATATAACAGTAGGGAGGCTATATATACAGGGGGTACGGTGCAGAGTCAATGGGGGCACTGGCTAGTTGAGGTAGTTGAAGTAATATGTACATGTGGGTAGAGTTAAAGTGACTATGCATAAATAATTAACAGAGTAGCAGCAGCGTAAAAAGATGGGTTGGGGGGGCAGTGCAAATAGTCCGGGTAGCCATGATTAGCTGTTCAGGAGTCTTATGGCTTGGTGGTAGAAGCTGTTGAGAAGTCTTTTGGACCTAGACTTGGCACTCCGGTACTGCTTGCCCGTTGCGGTAGCAGAGAGAACAGTCTATGACTAGGGTGGCTGGAGTCTTTGACAATTTTGAGGGCCTTCCTCTGACACCGCCTGGTATAGAGGTCCTGGATGGCAGGAAGCTTGTCCCCAGTGATGTACTGGGCCGTACGCACTACCCTCTGTAGTGCCTTGCGGTCGGAGGCCAAGCAGTTGCCATACCAGGCGGTGATGGAACCAGTCAGGATGCTCTCGATGGTGCAGCTGTAGAATTTTTTGAGGATCTGAGGACCCATGCCGAATCTTTTCAGTCTCCTGAGGGGGAATAGGCTTTGTCGTGCCCTCTTCATTACTGTCTTGGTGTGTTTGGACCATGATAGTTCATTGGTGATGTGGACACCAAGGAACTTGAAGCTCTCAACCTGTTCCACTACAGCCCCGTCGATGAGAATGGGGGCATGCTCAGTCCTCCTTTTTTTCCTGTAGTCCACAATCATCTCCTTTGTCTTGGTCACGTTGAGGGAGAGGTTGTTATCCTGGCACCACACGGCCAGGTCTCTGACCTCCTCCCTATAGGCTGTCTCATCGTTGTCGGTGATCAGGCCTACCACTGCTGTGTCGTCGGCAAACTTAATGATGGTGTTGGAGTCGTGCCTGGCCATGCAGTCATGGGTGAACAGGGAGTACAGGAGGGGACTGAGCACGCACCCCTGAGGGGCCCCCGTGTTGAGGATCAGTGTGGCAGATGTGTTGTTATCTACCCTTAACACCTGGGGGCGGCCCGTCAGGAAGTCCAGGATCCAGTTGCAGAGGGGGGTGTTTAGTCCCAGGATCCTTAGCTTAGTGATGAGCTTTGAGGGCACTATGGTGTTGAATGCTGAGCTGTAGTCAATGAATAGCATTCTCATGTAGGTGTTCCTCTTGTCCAGGTGGGAAAGGGCAGTGTGGAGTGCAATAGAGATTGCATCATCTGTGGATCTGTTGGAGCGGTATGCAAATTGGAGTGGGTCTAGGGTTTCTGGGATAATGGTGTTGATGTGAGCCATGACCAGCCTTTCAAAGCACATCATGGCTACAGACGTCAGTGCTACGGGTCGGTAGTCATTTAGGAAGGCTATCTTAGTGTCCTTGGGCACGGGGACTATGGTGGTCTGCTTGAAACATGTTGGTATTACAGACTCAGTCAGGGACATGTTGAAAATGTCAGTGAAGACACTTGCCAGTTGGTCAGCACATGCTCGGAGTACACGTCTTGGTAATCCGTCTGGCCCTGCGGCCTTGTGAATGTTGACCTGCTTAAAAGTCTTACTCACATCGGCTACAGAGAGCGTGATCACATAGTCATCCGGAACAGCTGGTGCTCTCATGCATGCTTCAGTGTTGCTTGCCTCGGGCGAGCATAGAAGTGGTTTAGCTCGTCTGGTAGGCTTGTGTCACTGGGAAGCTCGCGGCTGTGCTTCCCTTTGTAGTCTGTAATAGTTTTCAAGCCCTGCCACATCCGACGAGCGTCAGAGCCCGTGTAGTACGATTCATTCTTAGCCTTGTATTGACTCTTTGCCTGTTTGATGGTTCGTCGGAGGGCATAGCGGGATTTCTTATAAGCGTCCGGGTTAGAGTCCCGCTCCTTGAAAGCGGCAGCTCTACCCTTTAGCTCAGTGCGGATGTTTCCTGTAATCCATGGCTTCTGGTTGGGGTATGTACGTATGGTCACTGTGGGGACGACATCATCGATGCACTTATTGATGAAGCCAATGACTGATGTGGTGTACTCCTCAATGCTATCTGAAGAATCCCGGAACATGTTCCAGTCTGTGCTAGCAAAACAGTCCTGTAGCTTAGTATCTGCGTCATCTGACCACTTTTTTATTAACCGAGTCACTGGTGCTTCCTGCTTTAGTTTTTGCTTATAAGCAGGAATCAGGAGGATAGAGTTATGGTCAGATTTGCCAAATGGAGGGTGAGGGAGAGCTTTGTATGCTTCTCTGTGTGTGGAGTAAAGGTGGTCTAGAGTTTTTTTTCCTCTGGTTGCACATTTAACATGCTGGTAGAAATTAGGTAGAACGGATTTAAGTTTCCCTGCATTAACCTCCCCGGCCACTAGGAGTGCTGCCTCTGGATGAGCATTTTCCTGTTGACTTATGGCTTTATACAGCTCATTCAGTGCAATCTTAATGCCAGCATTGGTTTGTGGTGGTAAATAGACAGCTATGAAAAATATAGATGAAAACTCTCTTGGTAAATAGTGTGGTCTACAGCTTATCATAAGATACTCTACCTCAGGCGAGCAAAACCTCGAGACTTCCTTAGTATTTGATTTTGTGCACCAGCTGTTGTTTACAAATATACACAGACCGCCACCCTCGTCTTACCGGTGTAGCGTATAGCCCGCTAGCTGTATGTTATCCATGTCGTCGTTCAGCCACGACTCGGGTGAAACATAAGATTTTACCGTTTTTTATGTCCCGTTGGTAGGATAACCGTAATCTTAGGTCATCCAATTTATTTTCCAATGATTGAAGATTGGCTAATAGGATTGATGGGAGCGGCAGTTTACTCGCTCGCCGTCGGATCCTTACAAGGCACCCCGACCTACGTCCACGATATCTCCGTCTCTCCCTCATGCGAATGACGGGGATTTGGGCCTTGTCGGGTGTCTGTATTCGTCCAATACGAGGTGAGTAATCGCTGTCCTGATATCCAGAAGCTCTTTTTGGTTATAAGAGACGATGGCAGAAACATTATGTACAAAATAAATTACAAATAACGTGGAAAAACACACATAATAGTACAATTGGTTGAGGGCTGTAAAACAGCAGCCATCTTCTCCGGCGCCATTCTATATCCAGGTCAGCCTTGTAAGGGGAATCTCATATCACATGTTCTATCAAATAAAGCATCGCAGGCAGTGCATTAGAGGGCAAGAGGGAGAAAGGGTGGAATATTAAGAGGAAGGAAAAATAACATTATGCTTGCAATCTGGTTCATGAGCCAACAAATTGAGCCTGCATGTACTAAAGCAGCATAGAGATTAACCATTAAGATATCCGACAAGAAGCTAAAGCATAAACCTGTACAAAGCCCATCTGTAATTAGCCCACCCAACTACCTCATCCCCATATTGTTATTTATTTTGCTCATTTGCACCCCAGTATCTCTATTTGCACATCATCTTCTGCACATCTATCACTCCAGTGTTAATACTAAATTGTAATTATTTTGCACTATGGCCTATTTATTGCCTTACCTCCATAACTTACTACATTTGCACACACTTTATATAGATTTTCTATTGTGTTATTGACTGTACGTTTTGTTTATCCCATATGTAATTGTGATACAGTGAATTATAAGTGAAATAATCTCTCTGTAATCAATTGTTGGAAAAATTACTTGTGTCGTGCACAAAGTAGATGTCCTAACCGACTTGCCAAAACTATAGTTTGTTAACAAGAAATTTGTGGAGTGGTTGAAAAACAAGTTTTAATGACTCCAAACTAAGTGTATGTAAACTTCCGACTTCAACTGTATGTCATCCAGGGATTAGAGCCCTGCACGGGCATGAATTTTAAGCCCGAACCCTACCCATGCCCGCGACGTTCAGGCCCTACCTAAACCAGGCCTGATTGCTTCTGTCAAATTTAAGGGCCGGCCCTGCCCTGCCCGAAACCCGAAATCAGAAATAGCTTAGTTAGTAAAATTTGTTGAGTGGTTGAAAAACAAGTTTTAATGACTACATCCTAAGTGTATGTAAACTTCCGACTTCAACTGTATATGCACTAGTGATGGAGGGAAAAAATCACAACAGTTACATATCGGGATATAATTTTTCACGATATATAGTATCATTATGACAATATCGCAATATTATTTTTGTGTTCGTTGGCACCAAAACTCCAGTATTTTTACTTCACAGTGTCACGTTCGCTTACAGACGGGACGGACCAAGGCGCAGCGTGATATGCGTACATGTTTATTAAATATTAAACACAACAACAAAATAACAAACTAAACTAAACGTGAAGTCCAAGGCAGCACAAACACAACATACCTTAACTGGAACAAGATCCCACAACCCACTAGTGCCAACAGGCTACCTAAGTATGGTCCCCAACAGCTGCCTCTGATTGGGAACCACACCGGCCAACATAGATCTAGACGATCTAGATCTAAACCTAGAAAATACAACATAGAACATACTACACAGAAAATACACACCCTGACTCAACAAATACGAGTCCCCAGAGTCAGGGCGTGACACACAGCTTGTTCTCCAACTTCGTTTTAAATAGGGAGCTAATTTGTTTTCAGCACTTTAATTTCCATGACTGATCAAAACTCGTGTTCTAATGGCTCTCTTGTCCTTCTGCATCAGACATACAGTACATGTTTTGTGAGCAATATGTTTGGCAATAAAATCACAGTATCGAATCGCAATACGTATAGAATCATGAGAATCGTAATACATATCGTATCGGCACCTAAGTATCGTGATAATATCGTATCATGAGGTCCCTGGCAATTCCCAGCCCTAATATGCACAAGAAAGAGTTCATATTCACCAATGTCACCTTCATTGCAAAACAAATCACATCATAAGCAGTATAATATTGCATGGAACTATTACACAGATTGTTATGTGAAAAAGCAATTTCCATAAAACAAGATTTAACTAATCAACATCTTTCATTTCCAGTCCATCTGATATACAAATTGTGCTTAATGAACCCTGTGAAATCAATTACCTAGGTTATACTTTGCATGCAGAAGAACCCCAACACAGAACACAAGATGCATACGTAAACAGACATTAGTCAGTGCAGATTATTTTGCTCCATTTACATTGCATTAGTACTAGCAACAGCCAACCGGCTGGTGCCCATTTCTCAATCATGTTTATTGCATTAAAATGCAACTGGGCCACACTGAGCAGCAGTCCTTACAGCATACCAATAGAGGCTCTATGTACATCCAAGATGGCTAGTCTTTTACATTTCTAAATTGCAATGATACAACATGAGATAACAACAGATACACCCATGGCTGAGGGATTGTCATATGCTTTTGAATAGACACATAATATGTAGATATGGAATGGATATGGAATTGAATCTAACCAATGGATAATCAATGGATAATGTACAGTCTGACTCACAAGACGCTGTATAAACCGCAATGTGGTTTGGTGGCACTGAAATGAAAGCATGGAGCTCAAATTAAATGTGATATATGCACCACTTACAGTAGGTCTACGGTAGCCTATAGGACACACTGTACTGTCTGTGTACTTCATTGACAAATTGTTGTTCATGTTTCACAGATTCTAAGGATTTGCTAGGCTCCCTCCAGATATATAGGCCTACACAGTCGATTGTAATATAAAAAGGGGTCTAAAGCAAACAGTAATAATGGAATGAACACACATTGCAAAATCTTGGGAAGCCATTCACTTCTTCATCCATTCCAATTCAAATGGGTATGCGACAACATGCAATGGCTGTTAATTTGCTGAACTGTATATCAAACTTAAATAGCAGATCCATGCCTATTCCGCAAAGTAATGTAGTGTAGAATGTTCAGTAGTTTCTGAGCAGTGGAGCACAAATCTAAATCTGGTGTCATGAATTATTAAAGCCTGCTTTATGGGAGCTTTCTTCAGAGGAGAATATGCAGCACTGTACAAGCTTAAGATCAAACAGGCCATGGAATAATAGGAGCTGAGTTTTATACTAAAAGTATTTCTACCAAAAGTTTAACGTTTCCCAGTAACCCCTAACAGGAGGGAAGTTTCACATTCTGATGTGAAATATAATACGAAAGGCTATGGCTGACACTGAGGCATCAAGTGAAGACAGACTGAGACAAAGACGGTGTCTCCAGAGATGGTCAGTGTTGGTCACTTCCATGGCAACCCTCTTTTGAGAGCATAGAAAAGGGGGAAATGGGAGAACTCAACTCACCTAAGTTGATGACAAGATGATGACAAGAGATTGGATTTGTCTGTCCTGAATATCAGTCGAAAATAAGAATGCAATGGTTTTTGGAAGCTAAAGTATCAGGCAGGATGCGTCATCTCTCTCTGTCCGTCTTCCCAATCTGAATGTAACCACCGGTACTTTAGCAGAATCTAGAATTCAGAGTTAGAATCTAATCAGCTTTATTCATGCAGGATAAAGAAATGAAAGGTTATTTTTTTGCAATTGAATTGGTTTGATTGATAGAGTGCATGTACAGTGCATTCAGAAAGTATTCATACCTCTTGACTTATTCAAAAGTTTGTGGTGTTACATCCTGAATTCAAAATGGAATAAATAGATTTTTGTTCTCACCCCATCTACACACAATACCCCATAATGACAAAGTGAAAACACGTTTCTAGACATTTTTGCTAAATTATTAAAAATGAAATACAGAAATCAAATGTACATAAGTATTCACACCCCTGAGTCAATACATGTTAGAATCACCTTTGGCAGTGATTGCAGATGTGAGTCTTTCTGGGTACTTCTCTTAGAACTTTGCACACCTGGATTGTACAATATTTGCACATTATTATTAAAAATATTATTCAAGCTCTGTCAAATTGGTTGTTGATCATTACTAGACAACCATTTTCAAGTCTTGCCATAGATTTTCAAGCAGATTTAAGTCAAAACTGTAACTCGGCCACTGTCTTCTTGGTTAGCAACTCAGGTGTAGATTTGGCCTTGTGTTTTAGGCTATTGTCTTGCTGAAAGGTGAATTCATCTCCCAGTGTCTGGTGGAAAGCAGTCAAATTCAGGTTTTCCTCTAGGATTTTGCCTGTGCTTAGCTCCATTCCATTTATTTTTTATGCTGAAAAACTCCCCAGTCCTTAATGATTGCAACCATACCCATAACATGATGCAGCCACCACTATGCTTGAAAATGTGGAGAGTGGTACTCAGTAATGTGTTGTATTGGATTTGCCCCAAAACATAACACTTTGTATTCAGGACAAAAAGTGAATTGCTTTGCCACATTTATTGCAGTATTACTTTAGTGCCTTGTTGCAAACAGCATGCATATTTTGGAATATTTGTATTTGATTCTGTACAGGCTTCCTTCTTTTCACTCTGTCAATTCGGTTAGTGTTGTGGAGTAACTACAACTTCATCCTTAGTTTTCTCCTATCACAGCCATTAAACTCTGTAACTGTTTTAAAGTCACAATTGGCCTCATGGTGAAATCCCTGAGCTGTTTCCTTCATCTCAGGCAACCGAGTTAGGAAGGACGCCTGTATCTTTGTAATGACTGGGTGTATTGATACACCATCCAAAGTGTAATTAATAACTTCACCATGCTCAAAAGGATATTCAATGTCTACTTTTTATTTTATTTGTACCTATCTACCACTAGGCGCCCTTCTTTGCGAGGCATTGGAAAACCTCCCTGGTCGTTGTGGTTGAATCTGTGTTTAAAATTAACTGCTCAACTGAGGGACCTTACAGATAAATCAAATAAAATCAATTTTTATTTGTCACATGCACCGAATACAGTGAAATGCTTACTTACAAGCCTTTAACCAACAATGCAGTTTTAAGAAAAATAAGTGTTAAGTAAAAAATAGATAAGTAAAAATGTTTTATAAACATTTAAAGAAATAACAAATAATTAAAGAGCAGCAGTAAAATATCAGTAGCGAGGCTATATACAGGGGGTACCGGCACAGAGTCAATGTACGGGGGCACAGGTTAGTCTGGGTAATTTAGGTAATATGTACATGTAGGTAGAATTAAAGTGACTATGCATAGATAATAAACAGAGAGTAGCAGCAGCGTAAAAGAGTGTCGGGGGGGGTCAATGCAAGTAGTCCAGGTAGCCATTTGATTAGCTGTTCAGGAGTCTTATGGCTTGGGGCTAGAAGCTGTTAAGAAGCCTTTTGGACCTAGACTTGGTGCTCCGGTACCGCTTGCCGTGCGGTAGCAGAGAGAACAGTCTATGACTAGGGTGACTGGAGTCTTTGACAATTTTTAGGGCCTTCCTCTAACACCGCCTGGTATAGAGGTACTGGATGGCAGGAAGCTTGGCCGCAGTGATGTACTGGGCCATACGCACTACCCTCTGTAGTGCCTTGCGGTCGGAGGCCAAGCAGGTGCCATACCAGGCAGTGATGCAACCAGTCAGGATGCTCTCGATGGTGCAGCTGTATAACTTTTTGAGGATCTGAGGACCCATGCCAAATCTTTTCAGTCTCCTGTGGGGGAATAGGCTTTGTTGTGCCCTCTTTACGACTGTCTTTGTGTGTTTGGACCATGATAGTTTGTTGGTGATGTGGACACCAAAGAACTTGAAGATCTCAACCTGCACCACTACAGCCCCGTCGATGAGAATAGGGGCGTGCTCGGTCCTCTTCTTTTTCCTGTAGTCCACAATCATCTCCTCTGTCTTGATCACGTTGAGGGAGAGGTTGTTATCCTGGCTCCACACAGCCAGGTCTCTGACCTCCTCCTTATAGGCTGTCTCATCGTTGTCGGTGATCAGGCCTACCACTGTTGTGTCATCGGCAAACTTAATGATGGTGTTGGAGTCATGCCTAGCCATGCAGTCATGGGTGAACAGGGATTACAGGAGGGGACTGAGCATGCACCCCTGAGGAGCCTCCGTGTTGAGAACCTACCCTTACCACCTGGGGGGCGGCCCGTTAGGAAGTCCAGGATCCAGTTGCAGAGGGAGGTGTTTGGTCCCAGGGTCCTTAATTGTGTGTGTGTGATAAAGAGGTCAGGAGTTAAAAATAAAAAAATCCAAACAGAGTGAAACCATACAACTTATTATGTGACTTGTAAAGCACATTTTACTCCTGACCTTATTTAGACTTGCCATAACAAAGGGGTTGAATATATATATATATATATATATATATATATATATATATATATATATATATATATATATATATATATATATTTATATTATATTTGTTTAAGAGGGAGGATCAGGTGTAATACAGCAGAGAGCTTGTAGCGTCCATCAATGTAATTTTTGGCATCATTTCCAATCCCCCATATATTTTTTTGTAAATATATACAGTACATTCGGAAAGTATTCAGACCCCTTTGACTTTATCCACATTTTGTTATGTTACAGCCTTATTCTAAAATGGATTGGGGAAAAAAATGTCCTCAATCTACACACAATACCCCATAATGACAAAGTGAAAACAGGTTTTTAGACATTTATGCAAATGTCTTACATATAAAAAACAGAAATACCTTATTTACATAAGTATTCAGCCCCTTTGATAAGAGACTCGATATAGAGTTCAGGTGCATCCTATTTCCATTGATCATCCTTGAGATGTTTCTACAACTGTGGCGAATTCAATTGATTGGACATGATTTGGAAAGGCACATACCTGTCTATATAAGGTCCCACAGTTGACAGTGCATGTCAGAGCAAAAACCAAGCCATGAGGTCGAAGGAAGTGTCCGTAGAGCTCCGAGACAGGATTGTGTCGAGGCACAGATCTGGTGAAGGGTACCAAAAAAATGTCTGCAGCATTGAAGGTCCCCAAGAACACAGTGGACTCCATCATTCTTAAATGGTAGAAGTTTGGAACCACCAAGACTCTTCCTAGAGCTGGCCGCCCGGCCAAACTGAGCAATCGGGGAAGAAGGGCCTTGGTCAGGGAGGTGACCAAGAACCCGATGGTCACTCTGACAGAGCTACAGAGTTCCTCTGTGGAGATGGGAGAACTTTCCATAAGAACAACCATCTCTGCAGCACTCCACCAATCAGGACTTTATGGTAGAGTGGCCAGACGGAAGCCACTGCTCAGTAAAAGACACATGACAGCCTGCTTGGAGAATGCCAAAAGGCACCTAAAGGACTCTCAGACCATGACAAACAAGATTCTCTGGTCTGATGAAACCAAGATTGAACTCTTTGGCCTGAATGCCAAGTGTCACGTCTGGAGGAAACCTGGTACCATCCCTACGGTGAAGCATGGTGGTGGCAGCATCATGCTGTGGTGATGTTTTTCAGTGGCAGGGACTGGGAGACTAGTCAGGATTGAGGGAAAGATGAACTGAGCAAAGTACAGAGAGATCCCTGAAACCTGCGGAGTGCTCAGGACCTCAGACTGGGGTGAAGGTTCACCTTCCAACAGGACAATGACCCTACGCACACAGCCAAGACAATGCAGGAGTGACCTTGGGACAAGTCTCTGAATGTCCTTGAGTGGCCCAGCCAGAGCCCGGACTTGAACCCTATCTAACATCTCTGGAGAGACCTGAAAATAGCTGTGCAGCAACGCTCCCCATCCAACCTGACAGAGCTTGAGAGGATCTGCAGAGAAGAATGGGAGAAACTCCCCAAATATAGGTGTGCCAAGCTTGTAGTGTCATACCCAAGAAGACTCAAGGCTGTAATTGCTGCCAAAGGTGCTTCAACAAATTACTGAGTAAAGGGTCTGAATAGTTATTGTGTATTATGTCCATTTCAGTGAGGGGGTATGACTCATGGCTATATACAGTGGGGAGAACAAGTATTTGATACACTGCCGATTTTGCAGGTTTTCCTACTTACAAAGCATGTAGAGGTCTGTCATTTTTATCATAGGTACACTTCAACTGTGAGAGACGGAATCTAAAACAAAAATCCAGAAAATCACATTGTATGATTTTTAAGTAATTCATTTGCATTTTATTGCATGACATAAGTATTTGATACATCAGAAAAGCAGAACTTTTAATATTTGGTACAGAAACCTTTGTTTGCAATTACAGAGATCATACGTTTCCTGTAGGTCTTGACCAGGTTTGCACACACTGCAGCAGGGATTTTGGCCCACTCCTACAGACCTTCTCCAGATCCTTCAGGTTTTCGGGGCTGTCGCTGGGCAATACGGACTTTCAGCTCCCTCCAAAGATGTTCTATTGGGTTCAGGTCTGGAGACTGGCTAGGCCACTCCGGAAATTTGAGATGCTTCTTACGGAGCCACTCCTTAGTTGCCCTGGCTGTGTGTTTCGGGTCGTTGTCATGCTGGAAGACCCAGCCACGACCCATCTTCAATGCTCTTACAGAGGGAAGGAGGTTGTTGGCCAAGATCTCGCGATACATGGCCCCATCCATCCTCCCCTCAATACGGTGCAGTCGTCCTGTCCCCTTTGCAGAAAAGCATCCCCAAAGAAAAATCCAGAAAATCACATTGTATGATTTTTAAGTAATTAATTTGCATTTTATTGCATGACATAAGTATTTGATCACCTACCAACCAGTAAGAATTCCGGCTCTCACAGACCTGTTAGTTTTTCTTTAAGAAGCCCTCCTGTTCTCCACTCATTACCTGTATTAACTGCACCTGTTTGAACTTGTTACCTGTATAAAAGACACCTGTCCACACACTCAATCAAACAGACTCCAACCTCTCCACAATGGCCAAGACTAGAGAGCTGTGTAAGGACATCATGGATAAAATTGTAGACCTGCACAAGGCTGGGATGGGCTACAGGACAATAGGCAAGCAGCTTGGTGAGAAGGCAACAACTGTTGGCGCAATTATTAGAAAATGGAAGAAGTTCAAGATGACGGTCAATCACCCTCGGTCTGGGGCTCCATGCAAGATCTCACCTAGTGGGGCATCAATGATCATGAGGAAGGTGAGGGATCAGCCCAGAACTACACGGCAGGACCTGGTCAATGACCTGAAGAGAGCTGGGACCACAGTCTCAAAGAAAACCATTAGTAACACACTACGCCATCATGGATTTAAATCCTGCAGCGCACGCAAGGTCCCCCTGCTCAAGCCAGCGTATGTCCAGGCCCGTCTGAAGTTTGCCAATGACCATCTGGATGATCCAGAGGAGGAATGGGAGAAGGTCATGTGGTGTGATGAGACAAAATAGAGCTTTTTGGTCTAAACTCCACTCGCCGTGTTTGGAGGAAGAAGAAGGATGAGTACAACCCCAAGAACACCATCCTAACTGTGAAGCATGGAGGTGGAAACATAATTCTTTGGGGATGCTTTTCTGCAAAGGGGACAGGACGACTGCACCGTATTGAGGGGAGGATGGATGGGGCCATGTATCGCGAGATCTTGGCCAACAACCTCCTTCCCTCTGTAAGAGCATTGAAGATGGGTCGTGGCTGGGTCTTCCAGCATGACAACGACCCGAAACACACAGCCAGGGCAACTAAGGAGTGGCTCCGTAAGAAGCATCTCAAATTTCCGGAGTGGCCTAGCCAGTCTCCAGACCTGAACCCAATAGAACATCTTTGGAGGGAGCTGAAAGTCCGTATTGCCCAGCGACAGCCCCGAAACCTGAAGGATCTGGAGAAGGTCTGTAGGAGTGGGCCAAAATCCCTGCTGCAGTGTGTGCAAACCTGGTCAAGACCTACAGGAAACGTATGATCTCTGTAATTGCAAACAAAGGTTTCTGTACCAAATATTAAAAGTTCTGCTTTTCTGATGTATCAAATACTTATGTCATGCAATAAAATGCAAATGAATTACTTAAAAATCATACAATGTGATTTTCTGGATTTTTGTTTTAGATTCCGTCTCTCACAGTTGAAGTGTACCTATGATAAAAATTACAGACCTTTACATGCTTTGTAAGTAGGGAAACCTGCAAAATCGGCAGTGTATCAAATACTTGTTCTCCCCACTGTATATGCGCTGTATCAGCATAATACTGGCTATAACTGACTGGTACAGTTGAAGTTGGAAGTTTACATACACTTGGGGTGGAGTCATTAAAAGTCGTTTTTCAACCACTCCACACATTTCTTGTTAACAAACTATAGTTTTGGCAAGTTGGTTAGGACATCTACTTTGTGCATGACACAAGTAATTTTTCCAACAATTGTTCACAGACAGATTATTTCACTTATAATTCACTGTATCACAATTCCAGTGGGTCAGAAGTTTACATACACTAAGTTGACTGTGCCTTTAGACCGCTGTGCCCGAGTGGCGCAGCGGTCTAAGGCACTGCATCTCAGTGCTTGAGGCGTCACTACAGCCCCCTGGTTAGATTTCAGGCTGTATCACAACCGGCCGTGATTGGGTGTCCCATAGGGCGGCGCACAATTGGCCCAGCGTCGTCCGGGTTTGGCCGGTGTAGGCCGTCATTGTAAATAAGAACTGAAGATATCAAAACTATGAAATAACCAATATGGAATCATGTAACCAAAAAAGTGTTAAACAAATCAAAATATATTTTATATTTGAGATTCTTCAAAGTAGCCACCATTTGCCTTGATGACAGCTTAGCACACTCTTGGCATTCTCTCAACCGGCTTCATGAGGAAGTCACCTGGAATGTTATTTCATAGTTTTGATGTATTCACTATTATTCTACAATGTAGAAAATAGTAAAAATAAAGAAAAACCCTTGAATGAGTAGGTGTGTCCAAACTTTTGACTGGTACTGTATATATATATACACTACCGTTCAAAAGTTTGGGGTCACTTAGAAATGTCCTCGTTTTCAAAAGAAAAGCAATATTTTTGTCCATTAAAATAACATCAAATTGATCAGAAATACAGTGTAGACATTGTTAATGTTGTAAATGGCTATTGTAGCTGGAAACGGCTGATTTGTAATGGAATATCTACATAGGCGTACAGAGGCCCATTATCAGCAACCATCAGTCCTGTGTTCCAATGGAACGTTGTGTTTGCTAATCCAAGTTGATCATATTAAAAGGCTAATTGATCATTAGAAAACCCTTTTGCAATTATGTTAGCACAGCTAAAAACTGTTGTGCTGATTAAAGAAGCAATAAAACTGGCCTTCTTGAGACTAGTTGTGTATTTGGAGCATCAGCAATTGTGGGTTCGATTACAGGATCAAAATGGCCAGAAACAAATAACTTTCTTCTGAAACTCATCAGTCTATTCTTCTTCTGAGAAATAAAGGCTATTCCATGCAAGAAACTGCCAAGAAACTGAAATTCTCGTGACAACGCTGTGTTCTACTCCTTCACAGAACAGTGCAAACGGGCTCTAACCAGAATAGAAAGAGGAGTGGGAGGCCCCAGTGCACAACTGAGCAAGAGGACAAATACATTAGAGTGTCTAGTTTGAGAAACAGACGCCTCACAGGTCCTCAACTGGCAGCTCCATTAAATAGTACCCGCAAAACACCAGTCTCAACGTCAACAGTGAAGAGGCGACTCCGGGATGCTGACCTTCTAGGCAGAGTTGCAAAGAAAAATCCATATCTCAGACTGGCCAATAAAAATAAAATTGTATGTAAGTGCCCATCAAGCCAATCCAACTTGTATGAGGTGCTTCAGGAAGCATGCGGTGAAATCTCTTCAGATTACCTCAACAAATTGACAACTAGAATGCCAAAGGTCTGCAAGGTTGTAATTGCTGCAAATGGAGGATTCTTTGATGAAAGCAAAGTTTGAAGGACACAATTATTATTTCAGTTAAAAATCATTAATTCTAACCTTGTCAATGACTACATTTCCTATTCATTCTGCTACATTTCCTATTCAAACTCATTTTATGTATGTTTTCATGGAAAACAAGGACATTTCTAAGTGACCCCAAACTTTTGAACGGTAGTGTATATATATATATACACATATATTTTTTAAACAAATGTTCCTTCATTATTTTCCCTTAACCCTACCACCCCTCCCCTAATTGGAGTAAACTAATGGACAACAACACTTGTGATTCTACTTCCAGCTTATACATACTATATACATTTTACAGACACAATGTATTTTACAATAGTTCTCTTTTATTTGCTTTTAATCCCATCCTTCAGCTACCATCAACCCCTCCCATCTATCTCTGAAGCCCATCCAGTTTGATTTCTATTTTGCCATATGTTTTTAACTGTGCTGTTTCACAAAAGTTCTGAACGTACAGTATATACACTTTACAGACACAGTATATTTTACATTTGTTATCTTGTTGTTTTTAATCCCACCCTTCAGCTCCACTCAACCCCTCCCATCTATATCTTATCTCCATCCATTTTTTATTTATATTTGCCATATATTATTCAACTGTGCTGTGATGTTTCACAAAAACCTTTCTATTCTCATAGTTTCTACAGATTGTAAATTAAAGACAAACATTTTTGCTAAAAGTATTATTATATTATTGATCGATTGACTATGACTTTTCAAATCACCCAGTAGTGCTATCTACAGAGTTAGCTCCAGGTAAATGTTGCACTTCTTCAACTATTCCTGGACCTGCGACCAAAAACAAGCTACCAAAAAAAATGATCTGATGATTCTATCTCTTCGCAGCAAAATCTGCAGAGCTAGGATGGTTGTATCCACCATATATAACATTCTATTGGTTGCAAGAATTTTGTATAATAATGTACATTGAAAAATTATATGTTTTGAATCCGGCGTTGTTTTGCGTATCAGTTCATAAACCATGTGCCATGGAATCGGTACATCGAAAATCTCTTCCCAACTATTTTGCAATCTATATGGCACAGCTGTCCATTTTTTGGTCCTTAAATTAAACTGGTATACTTTTTTATTTATCACAATTTTCTTTTACCAATTTTGGTCTTTAATGCAGGGCCAACAGACAAGTTGAATACTTATTGACTCAAGACATTTCAGCTTTTAATTGTTTATTAATTTGTAAAAAGTTCTAAAAACATAATTTTACTTTGACATTATGGGGTACTGTGTGAAGGCCAGTGACAAAAAATATCAATTTAATCAATTTTTAATTCAGGTTGTAACACAACAAAACGTGGAAAAAGTGTGAATACTTTCTGAGGGCACTGTAGCTAGCTAGCAATCGCTTTTAGGTGTAGGTTTATTCATGTAAGGTTTAACCTGCTAATAATTGTGCAATAATTTAATTACTGTTGGTAAGTACCAGGTAATGAGCTGTTTTGCATTTACACTATAATCTATCCTTGCAATATAAAATGAAAAAGAAAGTTGAAAGAAACACATTTGTAGTGAAACTAAGTACTTGTCTATCACTGAAATGTTTAACATATCACAGAGATTGGTAAATTAAGTGGCTATTTTATTAGTGCACATGGGGCTACTTTTCATTTTACACAGACTATTTTTTTTTTATCACTGCAGTTGAAGTTAGCGAACAGATACAGCTGAATTGCAATGGTGTCTAAGCAATTCTGAAACTTATAATGAGAATCAAGAGAAGGTAAAGTGTTTTGCTTTCAAGACAGATAAACCCAGGAGCTGGAGTTAACAGCTTTTTCTGGGGAGAGAAAATGATTTTCCAATTTAAAACAGCTATAAATTAAAGGCCAGTAATTCAGTTTCTCTCTGCAGAATCTCTCTTCACTAGACTGAATGTGTCTATAAAATTCTGAAAGAAAAGTAGGTTGCTAAAATGCACTTAATTTGGCATGATAGAATGAGTCCATGCTTCAGTGAATGTAATTGAATCTGTGACCTATTTCTTCAGAAGAAAATTGTCTCTCGGGTTATTTGTCACCATACATTTTAATGGAATTCAATAGACTGTCACAGAATTTATAAATTGTCAACTGATTGTTAGCGTTTTTCTTTTCCATTTTGTAGATTATTTAATTGTTACATATGTGTGGTTTGTTATTGTGGTCTAACAGCATGTAAACACGCAGTACATAGATAGTAAATCCTCAGTGTGTCAGGCACATGAGGACATAGATTGATTCTCAAAGGTTCAATATGTTTTTTCATCTATTGTTCTCCCACAAATCGTACCATTTCAGAAATTATCTTTAATACTTAACCATAAAAGAACATTGAACTTATTGCAGCAACATCATAGCCTGCCTCCCCTAACTGCTATGTATCTAGTGCAGTGCCTTGTACTAAATCCCCCTGGAGATTAGACTAGTTGCTGAACGACTGAAATAACACAAACCAGCCATGCCCAGTTGCTCCTGGATCTTTAGAACAAACCCTCTTATTAGTGAACATTGTTTGGACAATGTTTTTTTCACGTTGCTTGAGTAACACATACCATGACAAGCACATACTCATCAGTCAAATGAACCTAAAATGATCTGACCATAAAGAGAGATTATACAGGAGTGTGTTGAACAGAGATGACATGCAGGTTAAATGAAAGGACTGCTATTACAGCTCTAGGAAGTCGTCCATCCATCCATCTGTCAATGCATTAGAAAATGAGTACAAATTCTAAAACAGGTGTGTCACAGAAAAGCAGGTGTTTGGCAATGCAACAACACACAAAACCCAACAGAGATTGTCAGCTTTCAATGCGTTCAATGTTTTTAGACGTTTACACAGCAATTTCTTGTACATAATGACTGAATCTGTAAAGTGATGTCAAAGGCAGACACATCATCCTCCCCATTGTTCTCTGAAAGACAACCTTAAGTAGCAATCACCACTCGAATCAGTTGGTAAATGTACTGCAATGGAAGTCTAAAAATACATTATAAACCTGAATAAATCTCCCCTGGATCTCTCAGTTTTGTATATTGCAAAATACACTCATCCATGCAGCACTATCCTTAGTAGATCAAAGCGGGAGTTAGACAGCATGGCTCAGACCTATGAGGTTGTTGACATGTACCCAAGTGAGAGGCTCCTTTCCACCCAGAGACATGATGATAAACAGGAGGAGACAGGCCTTGTCAAACGTTTAAAAATAAAGTGGAGAGAGAATTCCTGCTCTCTGGGTACGCCTTGGGCCATGGAGGGTCGTCTTCAGACAGACATCCTTCTGAGGGGACTGTAGGGGATGGTTTTCTGGGCAAAGATTAAGCATAGTCCTGGACTAAAATGCAATTTCAATAGAAATTAAAAGGGCTTTTAGTCCAGGACTATGTTTAATCTGTGTCAGGAAACTGACCCTTGATGTATTAGATTACAGATTAATCTACAGTAATTTGCCTATCAGGCTGTAAACATGTTCTGTAGTACTATAGCGTATACTCCATTGATACAGTACTTTATTGTCACGGTTTCGGCCGAGGCTGCTCCTCCTCCTGGTTCGGGCAGGCTTCGGCGTTCGCCGTCCCCGGAGTACTAGCTGCCACCGCTCTATGTTTCTGTGTTTGATTGCTTTTGTCTGTCTGTCACACCTGTGTCTGTTTGGGAGTTGATTACGTGTCTTATAAGTTCCGTGTTGTGATCTAGGGTATTTGTGTGTTGTTATTCTGTTGCCACTGTGTCTATGATACGTGTTTGTTTTCCGTGTCATTTTTTCATGTTTAGTGTTTTACGCGTGTGCGTAATTTTCCCTCGCCACTTCGTGTTTTCGAGGTCGGGGTTTTGTTCTCGTGTTATTGAGACTATTAAAAGTCTTGTTGGACTAAACCTCTGTTTCCTGCGCTTGACTCCTCCACCACATCCACGACGGAATAGTGACAGAACAACACACCATCATGGAGTCAGCAGGAACAGCGGCGGCACCCGAATCCCTGCTGGACCGGATCAACTTCCAGGACGCCATGATCCGGCAACTCGGGACCGCCATGGACGAGGTGTCCAACACTCTGCGCCGATTGGTGAACCCTGAGGTGGCCAAGGACCCTTACAACATCGCATCACCAACGGCCAGTCCTCCTCTCTCAGCACCGGAACCGAGTGGCATTCGGCTCTCACTCCCGAGGGCATATGACGGTTCTGCAGCCGGGTGTCAGGGATTCCTCCTGCAGGTAGAACTTTACCTTGCCACCATACACCCGGCGCCCTCGGGATACGAGAGCGTCTCCGCCCTCATCTCCTGTCTCTCCGGCAAGGCGTTGGAGTGGGCCAACGCCGAATGGAGGGGAATAGACGCCGCAACCATCACCTACGCGGAGTTCTCCCGCCACTTCAGGGCTGTCTTCGATCATCCCCCTGAGGGGAAAGCGGCGGGAGAGCGTCTATTCCACCCCCGACAGGGGAAGAGGAGCGCACAGGAGTTCGCACTGGAGTTCCGGACACTAGCGGCGGATGCGGGGTGGAATGAGAGGGCCCTCATCGACCAGTACCGGTGTAGTCTACGAGAGGACGTTCGTCGGGAGCTGGCCTGCAGGGACACCAACCTGTTGTTTGACCAGTTGGTGGACATTTCCATCCGTCTGGATACCCTGCTGGCTACCCGCGGACGTCCCGAGTGGGGGTCGTCCAGTCCACCCTCCAGCACCCCCGAGCCGATTCCCATGGAGCTAGGGGGTGCTGGCGCTAGAGAGAGAAGGAGAGGGAACCCGAGGGGGGCCATCCCCTGCACCACCTGCGGTCGTGGAGGACACACTGCGGCCAGGTGCTGGGGAGGGTCTCCTGGGAGAGGTGACAACAGGCCACGCACTGGGGAGTCATTTCAGGTGAGTAGGCGCCCCACTCACCCAGAGCTCTCTGTTGGTCACATGAGTATTCCTGTGAGGTTTCCACAGGTGGCACCTCATTCCCAGCATAAGGCGCTAGTAGATTCAGGCGCAGCTGGGAACTTTATTGATCGGGCATTTTGTAGTAGGTTAGGGATTCCCCCTTCGGCCGGTAGACGATCCATTTCCTGTCCACGCATTAGACAGCCGGCCGTTGGGGTCGGGCCTGATCAGGGAGGTCACAGCACCACTGACGATGACGACGCAGGGGGGTCATGAGGAGATCATTCAGTTTTATCTGATTGACTCTCCTGCGTACCCCGTGGTGTTGGGCCTTCCTGGTTAAGCACCCATGATCCTACCATAGCGTGGCAACAGAGGGCTCTTATGGAGTGGTCTGCTCAGTGTGTAGAGAGATGTCTAGGTGTTTCCGTAGGGCGACCTCGGTAGAGAGTCCGAACCAAGTGCCCGCACTGCGCATTCCCCCGAGTATGAGGATTTAGCACTCGTGTTTAGCAAATCGAGGGCAGCACGGCTACCTCCTCATAGACAGGGGGACTGTGCGATAAATCTCCAAACAGGAGCGGCTCTTCCACGGAGTCATGTGTATCCCCTGTCTCAAGAGGAGACAGCGGCTATGGAGACATACATAGCCGAGTCCTTGGCACAGGGATACATATGGTCCTCTACTTCCCCAGTCTCCTCGAGTTTCTTCTTTGTGAAGAAGAAGGACGGGGGATTGCGCCCGTGTATTGATTATCGTAGTCTCAATCAGATCACAGTTAAATACAGCTACCCACTTCCACTGATTGCGACGATGACGGAATCATTACGCGGAGCGCGGTTCTTCACAAAGTTGGATCTCAGGAGCGCGTACAATCTGGTGCGCATTAGGGAGGGGGATGAATGGAAGACAGCATTTAGCACCACCTCGGGTCATTACGAGTATCTCGTCATGCCATACGGGTTAATGAATGATCCGTCAGTCTTCCAATCCTTTGTTGACGAGATTTTCCGGGACATGCATGGGCAGGGGTAGTAGTTTACATCGACGACATCCTAGTGTACTCTGCTACTCGAGCCGAGCATGTAGCCCAGGTGCGCGAGTGTTGAGAAGACTGTTGGAGCATGACTTGTATGTCAAGGCAGAGAAATGCCTGTTCTTCCAGGAGTCCGTCTCCTTTTTGGGTTATCGGTTGTCCGCGTCTGGTGTGGAGATAGAGGTAGACCGGGTATCGGGCCGTGCGTAATTGGCAAACTCCAACCACTGTAAAAGAGGTGCAGCAGTTCTTGGGTTTTGCTAATTACTACCGGAGGTTTATTCGGGGGTTTTGGACAGGTTGCAGCTCCCATTACGTCCCTGCTAAAGGGGGGGTCGGTTCGTTTGCGGTGGTCGGCTGAGGCGGACAGGGCATTTGTCATACTTAAGAACCTGTTCACCTCGGCTCCGGTGCTGGCGCATCCGGATCCCTCTTTACCATTCCAGGTTGAGGTAGACGCGTCCGAGACCGGTATTGGGGCAGTCCTGTCACAACGGTCCGGCGCGCCACCTAAACTCCGCCCCTGTGCTTTCTACTCGAAGAAGCTCAGCTCGGCGGAGCGCAACTATGATGTTGGGGACAGGGAGCTGTTAGCCATAGTCCAAGCCCTAAAGGTGTGGAGGCATTGGCTTGAGGGGGCTCAACACCCTTTCCTCATTCTGACTGATCACCGTAACCTGGAGTACATCCGGGCAGCTAGGAGATTGAACCCTCGTCAGGCTAGGTGGAATATGTTCCTAACCCGGTTTGTTTTTAAGATCACATACATCCCAGGGTCCCAGAATGGTAAGGCAGACGCCCTGTCGGCGGTATGACACGGAGGAGAGGTCCAACGAGCCTACTTCCATATTGCCGGAATCTTGTTTGGTGGCTCCGGTAGTATGGGAGGTCGATACGGAAATCGAGCGGGCACTGCGTACCGACCCTACTCCCCCGAGTGTCCTGTGGGGCGGACGTACGTTCCGCTCAAGGTCCGTGATCGTCTTATTTATTGGGCTCATACATCACCCTCCTCTGGACATCCAGGTATTGGCCGGACCGTGCACTGTCTTAGCATGAAATACTGGTGGCCAACGTTAGCTAGGGATGTGAGGGTTTATGTCTCCTCCTGCTCGGTGTGTGCCCAGTGTAAGGCGCCTAGACATTTGCCCAGGGGTAAGCTACATCCCCTGCCCGTTCCACAACGACCATGGTCCCACCTATCGGTGGATTTCGTAACTGACCTACCCCCCTCCCAGGGGAATACCACCATATTGGTCGTTGTGGATCGGTTTTCCAAGGCCTGTCGTCTCCTTCCCATGCCGGGTCTCCCTACTGCCCTACAAACCGCTGAGGCCCTATTTACCCATGTGTTCCGGCACTATGGGGTCCCCGAGGATATTGTGTCTGACCGAGGTCCCCAGTTCACTTCCAGAGTTTGGGGAGCGTTCATGGAACGGTTGGGGGTCTCGGTAAGCCTTACCTCGGGGTACCACCCAGAGAGTAATGGGCAGGTGGAACGTGTCAACCAGGATGTGGGTAGGTTTTTGAGGTCCTATTGCCGGGACCGGCCGGAGGAGTGGTTGAGGTTCATCCCCTGGCCCAGAACTCTCTCCGCCACTCCTCCACCAACTTAACACCTTTCCAGTGTGTTTTAGGTTATCAGCCGGTCCTGGCACCGTGGCACGAGAGCCAGATCGAGGCCCCTGCGGTGGACGAGTGGATTCGGCGCTCGGAAGAGACGTGGGACGCTGCCCATGTCCATCTGCAGCGTGCCATCCGTCAACAAAAGGCGAGCGCCGATCGCCACCGCAGTGAGGGACCGGTGTACGCACCGGGAGATCGAGTCTGGCTCTCGACTCGAAACCTGCCCCTCCGCCTGCCCTGCCGGAAGCTGGGTCGGCGGTTTGTGGGGCCCTTCAAAGTCCTGAGAAGATTGAACGAGGTGTGTTACAGGTTACAACTGCCAATTGAGTATAAAAATATTAACCCCTCGTTCCATGTGTCTCTTCTCAGGCCGGTGGTAGCTGGCCCACTCCAAGAAGATGAGATAGGAGAGACCCCTCCCCCCCTTTGGACATCGAGGGGGTCCCGGCGTACAGGGTCTGGACCATCTTGGACTCGAGGCGCCGGAGGAGTGGTCTCCAGTATCTCGTGGAGTGGGAGGGGTACGGTCCGGAGGAACGGTGCTGGGTGCCCAGGAGGGACATACTCGATCCATCCCTCCTGACTGAGTTTCACCATGGGCATCCCACGCGCCCGGGTCCGCGTCCTCCTGGCCGTCCCCGAGTCAAGGGGGGGGTACTGTCACGGTTTCGGCCAAGGCTGCTCCTCCTCCTGGTTCGGGCAGGCTTCGGCGTTCGCCGTCCCCGGAGTACTAGCTGCCACCGCTCTATGTTTCTGTGTTTGATTGCTTTTGTCTGTCTGTCACACCTGTGTCTGTTTGGGAGTTGATTACGTGTCTTATAAGTTCCGTGTTGTGATCTAGGGTATTTGTGTGTTGTTATTCTGTTGCCACTGTGTCTATGATACGTGTTTGTTTTCCGTGTCATTTTTTCATGTTTAGTGTTTTACGCGTGTGCGTAATTTTCCCTCGCCACTTCGTGTTTTCGAGGTCGGGGTTTTGTTCTCGTGTTATTGAGACTATTAAAAGTCTTGTTGGACTAAACCTCTGTTTCCTGCGCTTGACTCCTCCACCACATCCACGACGGAATAGTGACATTTATGCACTGTTCTCTTGAAATAATAGTTTTAGTAGAAAACAGACACAGCAACCTTGTCTGTCTGTGTATTTATATTAATTTGTGCGAGTAATGACAAACACAGCTGAAATGACTCCGCTGATAAGGGTTGAAAAATACAGTGAGTAATTACAGATTGTTTTCTGTGACTCAAATGGGGCCTCCACTCACTCAATTAAGTCAAAATGAGAATGTTCTCTATTCTCTTGCAGCAAAACACTGTTTATCACTGAGAGTTCAATTGGTTGGCCCTCTGTGGAAATGTTATCCATATCACACTAATGAGTTCCTAGACATTTTTAATGTCTCTAATTCTTGTTAAATAATTGTAGCCGAAGCTCACTCCATCAGGTAACTTGTGAGGAAAGTAAAATTAGGTCAGTGTACAAAGCAATGTGGTGTTATAATGACGGTCACAGACTTTCATTGTAGACTACTCTAATTTGTTAAGCAAAATGTCAGAGCAAATGTTTGTATTGCAGTGCATTTTGCATGAAAGCATTATCTAGCAGTGAGGTAAATCATAAATGATTCAACAGAAACATCATGCACCAGACATGCACTCCAGGATGTTCAAATGGAACAATAATCACATGTTATATTACATCGATTACCTGTGACATGATGACATTAGGGCTGGAAATTGTCAGGGACCTCGCGATATGATATTATCACAATCATGATACGATATGTATAGCGATTCTATATGTATCAAGATTCTATATGCATTGCGATTCGATACTGTGGTTTTATTGCGATTTGTGTGTTCCAAACATTTTGCTCACATTGTCTGCTGCAGAGGGACAAGAGAGAGCCATGAGAAAACTAGTTTTGATCAGTCATGGAGATAGTGACTGAAAACATGTTGGCTCACTATTTAAAAAGAAGAAGGAGAATAAGCTATAGGATGAGAAATACCTGAGTTTTGGTGCAGGTACAGCCAATTAGCTGTCAGTATAGCTGTAGGTGGGTGTGGTGGTGGAATCAGGCGCAGGACGCACAAAGTAAGTCCAAAAGACTTTAGTGGTTAGCAATAAACACAGCACGAAAATAAATGCCCTGAGGCGAGAAACTCCGCACGCAGGCGAAATAAAACGGGCGCACTAAACACATGCGACAAACTACTCCAAACACAAATGGAGAGCGGCTCAACCGAGCAAACTGTATAGACACAAGCAATACGCACGACAGTGAAAACAATCACACACAACACTAGACAAACACAACGAGAACTTATAGGACACTAATTACACTAAACGATAACAGGTGTAACAACAATCAGACAAAAGCAAACGAACATAGAAACATGCAACGGTGGCAGCTAGTATTCCGGAGACGACGAACGCCGAAGCCTGCCCGAGCAAGGAAGAGAGGCAGCCTCGGCCGAAACCGTTACAGTACCCCCCCCCTTGACGCGCGGCTCCAGACGTGCGCCGACTCCGGCCTCGGGGACGACCAGGAGGACGCGGAGCAGGGTGCGTCGGGTGCCCACGATGGAATTCCATCAGGAGAGACGGGTCCAAAATGTCTCTCCTCGGCACCCAGCACCGTTCCTCCGGGCCGTACCCCTCCCACTCCACTAGATATTGGAGACCCCCCATCCGACGTCTCAAATCCAAGATGGACCGCACGGAGTACGCCGGTGCCACCTCGATGTCCAATGGGGGCGGAGGAGTCTCCCTGATCTCACTTTCTTGGAGTGGGCCAGCTACCACCGGCCTGAGAAGAGACACATGGAACGAGGGGTTAATACTTTTATACTCAACAGGTAGTTGTAATTTGTAACACACCTCGTTCAACCTTCTCAGGACTTTAAATGGCCCTACAAACCGCCGACCCAGTTTCCGACAGGGCAGGCGGAGGGGCAGGTTTCTGGTAGAGAGCCAGACTCGATCACCAGGTGCGTACACCGGTCCCTCACTGCGGTGGAGATCGGCGCTCGCCTTATGACGACGGAGGGCCCGCTGCAGGTGGACGTGTGCAGCGTTCCATGTCTCCTCCGAGCGCCGCACCCACTCATCCACCGCAGGAGCCTCGATCTGGCTCTGCTGCCAAGGTGCCAGAACCGGCTGGTAACCTAACACACATTGGAAAGGGGTTAGGTTAGTGGAGGAATGGCGTAGGGGAATTCTGGGCCATTTCGGCCCAGGGAACGTACCTTGCCCACTCCTCCGGCCGGTCCTGGCAGTATGTTCTAAGAAACCTACCCACATCCTGGTTCACACGTTCCACCTGCCCATTACTCTCCGGGTGGTAACCCGAGGTGAGGCTCACCGAGACCCCCAACCGCTCCATAAAAGCTCTCCAGACTCTGGAGGTAAATTGGGGACCTCGATCAGACACAATATCCTCGGGTACCCCGTGAGTGCCGGAACACATGGGTGAATAGTGCTTCGGCGGTTTGCAGGGCAGTAGGAAGGCCCGGCATAGGGAGCAAACGACAGGCCTTAGAAAACCGGTCCACAACGACCAGTATAGTGGTATTCCCCTGTGAAGGAGGAAGGTCAGTGAGGAAATCCACCGAGAGGTGAGACCATGGTCGTTGTGGAACGGGCAGGGGTAGTAACTTACCCCTAGGCAGATGTCTAGGCGCCTTACACTGGGCGCACACCGAGCAGGAGGAAACATAAACCCTCACATCCCTCGCCAACGTGGGCCACCAGTACTTGGCACTAAGACAGTGCACTGTCCGGCCGATACCAGGGTGTCCAGAGGAGGGTGACGTGTGAGCCCAATAGATCAATCGATCCCGAACCTCGAGCGGAACGTACTTCCGACCCTCCGGGCATTGAGGTGGACTAGGGTCGGTGCGTAACGCCCGCTCGAGTTCAGCATCGACCTCCCACACTACCGGTGCCACCAGACAAGACTCCGGCAGTATGGGAGTGGGCTCCACGGACCTCTCCTCTGTGTCATACCGCCGAGACAGTGCGTCTGCCTTACCGTTCTGTGACCCAGGGATGTACGTGATCTTAAATGTGAACCGGGTCAAAAACATATTCCACCTTGCCTGGCGAGGGTTCAGCCTCCTCGCTGCCCGGATGTACTCCAGGTTACGGTGGTCCGTCAAAATGAGGAAAGGGTGTTGAGCCCCCTCAAGCCAGTGCCTCCACACCTTTAGGGCCTGTACCACGGCTAACAGCTCCCTGTCCCCTACGTCATAGTTTCGCTCCGCCGGACTGAGCTTCTTGGAATAAAAAGCACAGGGGCGGAGTTTAGGTGGCGCGCCGGACCGTTGCGAAAGCACGGCTCCTATACCGGCCTCTGACGCGTCCACCTCTACCTGAAATGGCAAAGAGGGATCCGGATGCGCCAGCACCGGGGCCGAGGTAAACAGGTCCTTCAGCCTCCCAAACGCCCTGTCCGCCTCGGCTGACCACTGCAGACGCACCGGACCCCCCTTCAAAAGAGACGTTATGGGAGCTGCCACCTGTCCAAAACCCCGGATAAACCTCCGGTAGTAATTCGCAAACCCCCAAAACTGCTGCACCTCCTTCACAGTGGTTGGCGTTTGCCAATTACGCACGGCTGACACCCGGTCTACCTCCATCTTCACCACTGACGCAGACAACTGATAACCCAAAAAGGAGACCGACTCCTGAAAGAACAGACACTTCTCTGCCTTGACGTACAGGTCGTGCTCCAACAGCCTCCGCAACACTCGGCGCACCAGGGCCACATGCTCGACTCGGGTAGGCGAGTACACGAGAATGTCATCTATGTACACGACCACCCCCTGCCCCTGCATGTCCCTGAAGATCTCATCCACGAATGATTGGAAAACTGAAGGAGCGTTCATCAACCCGTATGGCATGACAAGATACTCGTAATGGCCCGAGGTGGTACTAAAGGCTGTCTTCCATTCATCGCCCCCCCCTAATGCGCACCAAGTTGTACGCGCTCCTGAGATCTAATTTAGTGAAGAAACGCGCCCCGTGCAATGACTCCGTCATGGTCGCAATCAGCGGGAGTGGATAACTGTACTTCACCGTGATCTGATTGAGACCACGGTAATCAATGCACGGGCGTAACCCACCATCCTTTTTCTTCACAAAAAAGAAACTCGAGGACACAGGGGAAGTGGAGGGCCGTATGTATCCTTGTCTCAGAGATTCGTCTATGTAAGTCTCCATAGCTCTCTTCTCCTCCTGAGACAGAGGATACACATGGCTCCGTGGGAGCGCAGCTCCTGCCTGGAGGTCTATCGCACAATCTCCCTGCCTATGGGGAGGCAACTGCGTCGCCCTCGACTTACTGAACACAATAGCCAAATCCCCATACTCAGGGGGAACGTGCAATGCGGGCACCTGGTTTGGACTCTCCACCGAGGTAGCCCCTACGGAAACGCCTAAACATCGACCCACACACTGGGCAGACCACTCCATCAGAGCCCTCTCCTGCCACGAAATAGATGGATTATGGGTACTCAACCAGGGCATGCCCAGCACCACCGGATACGCAGGCGAGTCGATCAGAAATAGCTGGATCATCTCCTGATGACCCCCCTGCGCACTCATCCTAAGTGGCGCCGTGACCTCCCTGATCAAGCCCGCACCCAACGGACGGCTATCTAGGGCATGAACAGGGAAGGGGACGTCAACAGGGAGAAGGGGAATCCCTAAGGCTAAACAACATTTCTTATCAACAAAATTCCCAGCCGCGCCTGAATCTACCAGCGCCTTATGCTGGGAATGAGGTGCTACCTGTGGAAAACGCACAGGTATACAGAAGTGTGCAACAGAGAGCTCTGGGTGAGTGGGGCGCCTACTCACCTGGAAGGACTCCCCAGTGCGGGACCTGTCGTCTTCTCCCCTAGGAGGCCATCCCCAGCACCTAGCCGCGGTGTGTCCTCCCCGACCACAGTTGGTGCAGGAGATGGACCCCTCGTAATCCGACCCCTCCTCTCTCTAGCGCCAGCGCCCCGAGCTCCATGGGGCACGGCTCGGAGGCGCTGGAGGGTGAAATGGATGGACCCCCCTCGGGACGTCCGCGAGTAGCTAGCAGGGTATCCAGCCTGATGGACATGTCGACCAACTGGTCGAACGAGAGGCTGGTGTCCCTACAGGCCAGCTCCCTACGGACGTCCTCACGTAGACTACATCGGTAGTGATCGATGAGAGCCCGCTCATTCCACCCTGCATCCGCCGCTAGAGTACGGAATTCCAAGGCGAACTCCTGGGCACTCCTCTTCCCCTGCCGGAGGCAGAACAGACGCTCCCCCGCCGCTTTCCCCTCCGGGGGATGGTCAAACACAGCCCTGAAGCGGCGGGAGAACTCGTCGTATGTGATGGTGGTAGCGTCGATTCTCCTCCACTCTGCGTTGGCCCATTCCAACGCCTTACCGGAAAGGCAGGAGATCAGGGCGGACACGCTCTCGTGTCCCGAGGGCGCCGGGTGCACGGTGGCCAGGTAAAGCTCCACCTGGAGAAGGAATCCCTGACACCCGGCAGCGGTCCCATCGTAGGCCCTCGGGTGCGAGAGTCGAACTCCTCTGGGTTCCGGAGCGGGAATGGGCTGACTTGCCGATGGTGCGGGCAGGGAAGATGGCGGTGGAGGTGTCCCTCGGGTCTCCCAGCCTCGGATGGTGGTGATCACCTCCTGCAGTGCGGACCCCATCCGCAGGATCTGGTCATTCTGCTCGCGGACCCTGTCCTCCAACGTCGCCTGTGCTGCTGCGGCTCCTGCTGATTCCATTCGAGCAGGTGTGTGATTCTGTCAGTATAGCTGTAGGTGGGTGTGGTGGTGGAATCAGGCGCAGGACACACAAAGTAAGTCCAAAAGACTTTAGTGGTTAGCAATAAACACAGCACGAAAATAAATGCCCTGAGGCGAGAAACTCCGCACGCAGGCGAAATAAAACGGGCGCACTAAACACGTGCAACAAACTACTCCAAACACAAATGGAGAGCGGCTCAACCGAGCAAACTGTATAGACACAAGCAATACGCACGACAGTGAAAACAATCACACACAACACTAGACAAACACAACGAGAACTTATAGGACACTAATTACACTAAACGATAACAGGTGTAACAACAATCAGACAAAAGCAAACGAACATAGAAACATGCAACGGTGGCAGCTAGTATTCCGGAGACGACGAACGCCGAAGCCTGCCCGAGCAAGGAAGAGAGGCAGCCTCGGCCGAAACCGTGACATTAGCGCTAGCTAACGTTAACTACTTAACAAAACAAAAAAATATATATATATTGCGATACTGTAGTGTATACATTTTTTCCCCCCATCCCTAGAAGAGCTCTGCTACCCGACCCGAGCCCAACGGGCCCCGACATTATACAGGGCCTTGCAAAAGTATTCAGCCCCCTTGGCGTTTTTCCTATTTTGTTGCATTACAACATGTAATTTAAATGGATTTTTATTTGGATTTCATATAATGGACATACACAAAATAGTCCAAATTGGTGAAGTGAAATTAAAAAAATTACTTGTTTCAAAAAATTCAAAGAAATAAATAACGGAAAAGTTGTGCGTGCATATGTAGAGTGGCTTGCGAAAGTATTTACCCCCCTTGGCATTTTTCCTATTTTGTTGCCTTACAACCTGGAATTAAAATGGATTTTGGGTGGGTTTGTATCATTTGATTTAAACAACATGCCTACCACTTTGAAGATGCAAAATAAAAAAAATTGTGAAACAAACAAGAAATAAGTTTTAAAAAACAGAAAACTTGAGCGTGCACAACTATTCACCCCCCAAAGTCAATACTTTGTAGAGCCACCTATTGCAGCAATTACAGCTGTAAGTCTCTTGTGGTATGTCTCTATAAGCTTGGCACATCTAGCCACTGGGATTTTTGCACATTCTTCAAGGCAAAACTGCTCCAGCTCCTTCAAGTTGGATGGGTTCCGCTGGTGTACAGCAATCTTTAAGTCATACCACAGATTCTCAATTGGATTGAAGTCTGGGCTTTGACAAGGCCATTCCAAGATATTTAAATGTTTCCCCTTAAAACACTTGAGTGTTGCTTTAGCAGTATGCTTAGGGTCATTGTCCTGCTGGAAGGTGAACCTCTGTCCCAGTCTCAAATCTCTGGAAGACTGAAACAGGTTTCCCTTAATAATTTCCCTGTATTTAGCGCCATCCATCATTCCTTCAATTCTGACCAGTTTCCCAGTCCTTGCCGATGAAAAACATCCCCACAGCATGATGCTGCCACCACCATGCTTCACTGTGGGGATGGTGTTCTCGGGGTGATGAGAGGTGTTGGATTTGCGCCAGACATAGCGCTTTCCTTGATGGCCAAAAACCTCAATTTTAGTCTCATCTGACCAGAGTACCTTCTTCCATATGTTTGGGGAGTCTCCCACATGACTTATTTTTTTCTTTAAGCAATGGCTTTTTTCTGGCCACTCTTTCGTAAAGCCCAGCTCTGTGGAGTGTACGGCTTAAAGTGGTCCTATGGACAGATACTCCAATCTCCGCTGTGGAGCTTTGCAGCTCCTTCAGGGTTATCTTTGGTCTCTTAGTTGCCTCTCTGATTAATGCCCTCCTTGCCTGGTCCGTGAGATTTGGTGGGCGGCCATCTCTTGACAGGTTTATTGTGATGCCATATTCTTTCCATTTTTTAATAATAGATTTGATGGTGCTCCATGGGATGTTCAAGTTTTCTGTCTGTTGTCTTATTTCTTGTTTGTTTCACAATAAAACATATTTTGCATCTTCAAAGTTGTAGGCATGTTGTGTAAATCAAATGATACTAAAAAATCAATTTTAATTCCAGGCTGTAAGGCAACAAAATAGGAAAAATGCCAAGGGGGGTGAATACTTTCGCAAGCCACTGTACATCGTGTTAGGGCTGGGTAGGGCCTGTTTTTTCATCAATAACTAGGTACGGGCAGGGCTTGGGTATCACTAAATTGATCACTAACATTTTGAAGCTGAGCCATTTGCGTTTGCTCTGCTGCGCAATACAGTCATATCTGACTAAGATCATAACATGGTGTCAGAAGTGCTTCACCCTCATCAAATATAAGACCGGAGAGATTTTCTCACAGAAAATAATAATGTTCCTTGAGTTTTGAGTGATGAAAAGTAGCTAACAGCTAAGTGCTCTCTCATGTCTCTTCTTTGAGCAGAGCAGCCCAAGCGGAGCCGTAACTATGGATACACACAGACTCAGAGCGCCATGACCATAGCGCATGCAGAGCGCATGCAGAGCGAGCTGCGCGTAGGGAGCGAGTGACAGACAGAGAGGAGCAGCTAATGGATTTACTAACAGAGGAAGTTATTTCTGATTTCGGGTTTCGGGCAGGGCAGGGCCGGCCCTTAAATTTGGCAGAAGCAATCAGGCCTGGTTAAGGTAGGGCCTGAACGTCACGGGCATGGGTAGGGTCCGGGCTTAAAATTCATGCCCGTGCAGGGCTCTAATCCCTGGATGACATACAGTTGAAGTCGGAAGTTTACATACACTTGTTTGGAGTCATTAAAACTTGTTTTTCAACCACTCCACACATTTCTTGTTAACAAACTATAGTTTTGGCAAGTCGGTTAGGACATCTACTTTGTGCATAACACAAGTAATTTTTCCAACAATTGTTTACAGACAGATTATTTCACTTATAATTCACTGTATCACAATTCCAGTGGGTCAAACGTTTACATACACTAAGTTGACAGTGCCTTTAAACAGCTTGGAAGATTCCAGAAAATGATGTCATGGCTTTAGAAGCTTCTGATAGGCTAATTGACATCATTTGAGTCAATTGGAGGTGTACCTGTGGATGTATTTCAAGGCCTACCTTCAAACTCAGTGCCACTTTGCGTGACATCATGGGAAAATCAAAAGAAATCATTCAAGACCTCAGAAAAAAAATTGTAAACCTCCACAAGTCTGGTAAATTCTTGGGAGCAATTTCCAAATGCCTGATGGTACCACGTTCATCTGTAGCTCAGTTGGTAGAGCATGGCGCTTGCAACGCCAGGGTTGTGGGTTCGTTTCCCACGGGGCGCCAATATGGAAATGAAAATGTATGCACTCACTAACTAACTGGATAAGAGCGTCTGCTAAATGACTAAAATGTAAAATGTACAAACAATAGTACGTGAGTATAAACACCATGGGACCACGCAGCCGTCATACCGCTCAGGAAGGAGACGCGTTCTGTCTCCTAGATATGAATGTACTTTGGTGCGAAAAGTGCAAATCAATCCCAGAACAACAGCGAAGGAACTTGTGAAGATGCTGGAGGAAACAGGTACAAAAGTATCTATATCCACAGTAAAACGAGTCCTATATCGACATAACCTGAAAGGCCGCTCAGCAAGGAAGAAGCCACTGCTCCAAAACCGCCATAAAAAAGCCAGACTACGGTTTGCAACTGCACATGGGGACAAAGATTGTACTTTTTGGAGAAATGTCCTCTGGTCTGATGAAACAAAAATATAACTGTTTGGCCATAATGACCATCGTTATGTTTGGAGGAAAAAGGGGGATGCTTGCAAGCCGAAGAACACCATCCCAACCGTGAAGCAGGGGATGGCAGCATCATGCTGTGGGGGTGCTTTGCTGCAAGAGGGACTGGTGCACTTCACAAAATAGGTGGCATCATGAGGAAGGAAAATTATGTGGATATATTGAAGCAACATCTCAAGACATCAGTCAGGAAGTTAAAGCTTGGTCGCAAATGGGTCTTCCAAATGGGCAATGACCCCAAGCATACTTCCAAAGTTGTGGCAAAATGGCTTAAGGACAACAAAGTTCTCACGGTTTCGGCCGAGGCTGCTCCTCCTCCTGGTTCGGGCAGGCTTCGGCGGTCGTCGTCCCCGGAGTACTAGCTGCCACCGATCTATGTTTCATGTTCGTTTGGTTTTGTCTTGATGTTGTACACCTGTGTCTAGTTAGTCCTCGTTAGTGTCCTATTTAAGTCTCGTTGTGTGTGTCTGTGTTTGTGTGTGATTGCTCTTCTGTTTTGGTGTTTGAGCTACGTACTTCCCTCCAGTGTTTGGAGAGGTTTTCGCACATGTTAGTGTGCCGTTTATTTGACGCCTGTGTGCGCCGTTATTTCGCCTCCGGGCTTATTGTGCTCATTTACTCCGTGAATATTTCACTAAAGTCTTTTGGACTGAGCTTCTGCGTCCTGCGCTTGATTCCTGCACCACACCCACCTTCAGCACCCCTTGACAGAATCACACACCAATTGAATGGAATCAGCAGGATCAACAGTCACGCCTGAGTCGCTCGAGGAGCATGCCCGCGGCCAGGATGACCAGATACGACAACTGGGGACCGCTCTACAGGACGTCATCAACACCCTGCACCGATGGGAGGCCAGAGGGGTACCCACACCTCCACCTACCCTGCCAACCCCATCGGCCAGTCCACCAGTCCCAGGTCCGGAACCCAGGGGGATTCGGCTCTCGCTCCCGAGGGCGTATGACGGAACAGCTGCCGGGTGTCAGGGGTTCCTCCTGCAGGTGGAGCTCTACCTGGCCACTGTACACCCGGTGCCCTCGGGACACGAGAGCGTTTCCGCCCTCATCTCCTGTCTCACGGGCAAGGCGTTGGAATGGGCCAATGCCGAGTGGAGGAAGATGGACGCCACCACCATCTCCTACGCCGAGTTCTCCTGTCGCTTCAAGGCCGTGTTCGACCATCCACCTGAGGGCAAAGCGGCGGGGGAGCGTCTAGTCCACCTGAGACAGGGGAGGAGGAGCGCACAGGCGTTTGCGCTGGAGTTCCGGACTCTAGTGGCGGACGCAGGGTGGAATGAACGGGCCCTCATCGACCATTTTCGATGTAGCCTACGGGAGGACATTCAACGTGAGTTGGCCTGCAGGGATACCAATCTCACCTTCGACCAGTTGGTCGATATGTCCATCCGTCTGGACACCCTGCTGGCCACCCGTGGACGTCCCGAGGGGGATCCGTCCATTCCGCCCTACGGCACCTCCGAGCCGAGCCCTATGGAGCTCGGTGGTGCCGGCGCTAGAGAAAGGAGGAGGAGGAGCCCGAGGGGGCCTGTCTCCTGCACCAAGTGCGGTCGTGGAGGGCACACTGCGGCCAGGTGCTGGGGAAGGTTCTCCCGGGGAGAAGACAACCGGCCACGCACTGGGGAGCCCTCCCAGGTGAGTAGACGCCCCACTTACCCAGAGCTCTCTGTTGCGCACTTTTGTATACCTGTTTGTTTTCCACAGGTTGCACCTCATTCCCAGCATAAGGCGCTAGTAGATTCAGGCGCAGCTGGGAATTTTGTTGATCGGAAGTTTTGTTTAGATTTAGGGATCCCTCTCCTACCTGTTGACAAACCTTTTCCCGTTCATGCCTTAGATAGCCGCCCGTTGGGGTCGGGGTTGATTAGGGGAGATCACAGCACCACTTAGGATGTGTGCGCAGGGGGGTCATGAAGAGACTATACAGCTGTATCTGATCGACTCTCCTGCGTACCCAGTGGTGCTGGGTATTCCCTGGTTAAGCACCCATAACCCTGCTATTTCATGGCAACAGAGGGCTCTCGATGGGTGGTCTGCTCAGTGCGAGGGGCGATGTCTGGGTGTTTCCGTGGGGGCGACTTCGGTGGAAAGTCCAAACCAAGTGCCCGCACTGCACATTCCGCCTGAATATGGGGATTTAGCTCTCGTGTTTAGTAAGACTAGGGCGACGCAGTTGCCTCCTCATAGACAGGGGGATTGTGCGATTGATCTCCAGGCAGGAGCAGCGCTCCCCACGGAGCCACGTGTATCCTTTGTCTCAAGAGGAGAGAAAAGCTATGGAGACTTACATAGCCGAATCTTTGAGACAGGGATACATTCGGCCCTCCACTTCTCCCGCCTCCTCGAGCTTCTTTTTGTGAAGAAAAAGATGGAGGGTTGCGCCCGTGCATTGATTACCGTGGTCTCAATCAGATTACTGTGAAATACAGTTATCCACTCCCTCTGATTGCGACTATGACGGAGTCATTGCATGGAGCGCGGTTTTTCACAAAACTGGATCTCAGGAGCGCGTATAACTTGGTGCGCATTAGGGAGGGCGACGAATGGAAAACAGCGTTTAGTAACACGTCAGGTCATTTCGAGTATCTCGTCATGCCATATGGGTTGATGAATGCTCCATCAGTCTTCCAATCCTTCGTAGATGACATTTTCCGGGATATGCAGGGGCAAGGGGTGGTCGTGTACATTGATGACATTCTGGTGTACTCGTCTACCCGAGCCGAGCATATAACCCTGGTGCGTCGTGTATTGAGGAGGCTGTTGGAGCACGACCTATATGTCAAGGCAGAGAAATGTCTGTTTTTCCAGGAGTTGGTCTCCTTTTTGGATTATCGGTTGTCCGCGTCAGGGGTGAGAATGGAGGTGGATCGTGTGTCCGCTGTGCATAATTGGCAAACCCCAACCACTGTCAAAGAGGTGCAGCAGTTCTTGGGTTTTGCGAATTACTACCGGAGGTTTATCCGGGGTTTTGGACAGGTGGCTGCTCCCATCACGTCCCTTCTGAAAGGGGGTCCGGTGCGCCTGCAGTGGTCAGCTGATGCGGACAGGGCCTTTAGGAAACTGAAGGACCTGTTTACGTCGGCTCCGGTGCTGGCGCATCCGGATCCCGCATTACCCTTTCAGGTTGAGGTGGACGCGTCTGAGGCTGGTATAGGGCCGTCTCTCTCAACGGTCCGGCACGCCACCTAAACTCCGCCCCTGTGCTTTTTACTCAAAAAAGCTCAGCCCGGCGGAGCGTAATTATGACGTCGGGGACAGGGAGCTGTTAGCTGTAATTCAGGCCCTTAAGGTGTGGAGGCATTGGCTTGAGGGGGCTCAACACCCTTTCCTCATTTTGACTGACCATCGGAACCTGGAGTACATCCGGGCAGCGAGGAGACTGAACCCTCGCCAGGCTCGATGGAGTATGTTTCTCACCAGGTTCGTATTTAAAATCACGTACATCCCTGGGTCCCAGAATGGTAAGGCAGATGCGCTGTCCCGGCGGTATGACACGGAGGAGAGGTCCGTTGAGCCTACTCCCATACTACTGGAGTCTTGTCTTGTGGCACCGGTGGTGTGGGAGGTCGATGCCGAATTCGAGCGAGCGTTGCGTACCGACCCCAGCCCTCCACAGTGTCCTGAGGGTCGGAAGTACGTTCCGCTCGAGATTCGGGATTGACTCATTTACTGGGCTCACACGTCACCCTCCTCTGGACATCTGGGTATTGGCCGGACAGTGCATTGTCTTAGCACTAAATACTGGTGGCCCACGTTAGCCAGGGATGTGAGGGTTTATGTCTCCTCCTGCTCGGTGTGCGCCCTGTGTAAGGCGCCCAGAAACCTGCCCAGGTGTAAGTTACAACCCCTGCCTGTTCCACAACGACCATGGTCCCACCTCTCGGTGGATTTTGTGACATTTCTTCCCCTCTCTCAGGGGAATACCACCATCCTGGTCGTTGTGGACCGGTTCTCTAAGGCCTGTCGTCTTCTCCCTATGTCGGGTCTGCCTACTGCCCTACAAACCGCAGAGGCCCTATTTACCCACGTCTTCCGGCATTACGGGGTACCCGAGGATATAGTGTCTGATCGAGGCCCCCTGTTTACCTCCCGAGTTTGGAGAGCGTTCATGGAGCGTTTGGGGGTCTCGGTTACCTTACCTCAGGGTACCACCCGGAGAGTAACGGGCAGGTAGAACGTGTCAACCAGGATGTGGGTAGGTTTCTGAGGTCGTATTGCCAGGACCGGCCTGAGGAGTGGGCTCGATACATTCCCTGGGCCGAGATGGCCCAGAACTCTCTCCGCCACTCCTCTACCAACCTAACCCCCTTCCAATGTGTGTGTTAGGTTACCAGCCGGTTCTGGCACCTTGGCAGCAGAGCCAGATCGAGGCCCCTGCGGTGGATGATTGGATGAGGCGCTCGGAGGAGACGTGGAACGCTGCCCACGTCCACCTGCAGCGGGCCATCCGTCGTCACAAGGCGAGCGCCGATCTCCACCGAAGTGAGGGGCCGGTGTACGCACCCAGAGATCGAGTCTGGCTCTCTACCAGAAACCTACCCCTCCGCCTGCCCTGCCGGAAGCTGGGTCGGCGGTTTGTGGGGCCTTTTAAAGTCCTAAGAAGATTGAACGAGGTGTGTTATAGGTTACATCTACCTGTTGAATATAAGAATATTAACCCCTCGTTCCATGTGTCTCTTCTCAGGCTGGTGGTAGCTGGTCCACTCCATGAAGGGGAGATAGGAGAGACTCCTCCGCCCCCTCTGGACATCGAGGGGGCTCCGGCGTACACCGTTCGGTCCATCTTGGACTCAAGGCGCCGGATGGGGGGTCTCCAGTATCTCGTGGAGTGGGAGGGGTACGGCCCGGAGGAGCGGTGCTGGGTGCCGCGGAGGGACATCCTAGACCCATCTCTCCTGTCGGAGTTCCACCGGGACCATCCCGCGCGCCCTGCTTCGCGTCCTCCTGGTCGTCCCCGAGGCCGGGGGGGGGGGGTACTGTCACGGTTTCGGCCGAGGCTGCTCCTCCTCCTGGTTCGGGCAGGCTTCGGCGGTCGTCGTCCCCGGAGTACTAGCTGCCACCGATCTATGTTTCATGTTCGTTTGGTTTTGTCTTGATGTTGTACACCTGTGTCTAGTTAGTCCTCGTTAGTGTCCTATTTAAGTCTCGTTGTGTGTGTCTGTGTTTGTGTGTGATTGCTCTTCTGTTTTGGTGTTTGAGCTACGTACTTCCCTCCAGTGTTTGGAGAGGTTTTCGCACATGTTAGTGCACCGTTTATTTGACGCCTGTGTGCGCCGTTATTTCGCCTCCGGGCTTATTGTGCTCATTTACTCCGTGAATATTTCACTAAAGTCTTTTGGACTGAGCTTCTGCGTCCTGCGCTTGATTCCTGCACCACACCCACTTTCAGCACCCCTTGACAAAAGTCAAGGTATTGGAGTGGCCATCACAAAGCC
>NW_025536759.1:0-50216 GCF_020615455.1 Coregonus clupeaformis
GTCATTTGATAACTCGTGGAAGGAAAAGGGGGCTGAGGGTTAGCTAGATGCTGTATCACTAGATTTCATTAATGGAAATATGATCATGACTGAAACCAGAAGGATTTCAACTGGGTGCAGAACGGTTGGAACTTACAGACATATTGAGGATAGAAGTATTCCTGTAAAAGGAGAGGACACATTATTAGCAGATCCCTCATGTCTGTATTGGTTCTTCAATCAGTCAACAGCTAAAGATCAACATCCTGCTCCGTCCCACTCAGCTACGTCAACACTAGTCAACGGGAAACCTCACAGCATAAACAAACACATGATGGGGTAACAGTTCAATGACCAGAGTCTGTCACACAAACACACAGTCACTGGCATGGCCATCTAGTGACTACCCTCTCCCTCTCCCCAGGTCCCTCCTGACATGGCCATCTGGTGACTACCCTCTCCCCAGGTCCCTCCTGATATGGCCATCTAGTGACTACCCTCTCCCTCTCCCCAGGTCCCTCCTGACATGGCCATCTAGTGACTACCCTCTCCCTCTCCCCAGGTCCCTCCTGGCATGGCCATCTAGTGACTACCCTCTCCCCAGGTCCCTCCTGACATGGCCATCTAGTGACTACCCTCTCCCTCTCCCCAGGTCCCTCCTGACATGGCCATCTAGTGACTACCCTCTCCCTCTCCCCAGGTCCCTCCTGACATGGCCATCTAGTGACTACCCTCTCCCCAGGTCCCTCCTGACATGGCCATCTAGTGACTACCCTCTCCCCAGGTCCCTCCTGACATGGCCATCTAGTGACTACCCTCTCCCCAGGTCCCTCCTGACATGGCCATCTAGTGACTACCCTCTCCCTCTCCCCAGGTCCCCTCCTGACATGGCCATCTAGTGACTACCCTCTCCCCAGGTCCCTCCTGACATGGCCATCTAGTGACTACCCTCTCCCTCTCCCCAGGTCCCTCCTGACATGGCCATCTAGTGACTACCCTCTCCCCAGGTCCCTCCTGACATGGCCATCTAGTGACTACCTCTCCCCAGGTCCCTCCTGACATGGCCATCTAATGACTACCCTCTCCCCAGGTCCCTCCTGGCATGGCCATCTAGTGACTACCCTCTCCCTCTCCCCAGGTCCCTCCTGACATGGCCATCTAGTGACTACCCTCTCCCTCTCCCCAGGTCCCTCCTGACATGGCCATCTAGTGACTACCCTCTCCCTCTCCCCAGGTCCCTCCTGACATGGCCATCTAGTGACTACCCTCTCCCTCTCCCCCAGGTCCCTCCTGACATGGCCATCTAGTGACTACCCTCTCCCTCTCCCCAGGTCCCTCCTGACATGGCCATCTAGTGACTACCCTCTCCCTCTCCCCAGGTCCCCTCCTGACATGGCCATCTAGTGACTACCCTCTCCCTCTCCCCCAGGTCCCTCCTGACATGGCCATCTAGTGACTACCCTCTCCCTCTCCCCAGGTCCCTCCTGACACTGGCCATCTAGTGACTACCCTCTCCCTCTCCCCAGGTCCCTCCTGACATGGCCATCTAGTGACTACCCTCTCCCTCTCCCCAGGTCCCTCCTGACATGGCCATCTAGTGACTACCCTCTCCCTCTCCCCAGGTCCTCCTGCATGGCCATCTAGTGACTACCCTCTCCCCAGGTCCCTCCTGACATGGCCATCTAGTGACTACCCTCTCCCCAGGTCCCTCCTGACATGGCCATCTAGTGACTACCCTCTCCCCAGGTCCCTCCTGACATGGCCATCTAGTGACTACCCTCTCCCTCTCCCCAGGTCCCTCCTGACATGGCCATCTAGTGACTACCCTCTCTCCCTCTCCCCAGGTCCCTCCTGACATGGCCATCTAGTGACTACCCTCTCCCTCTCCCCAGGTCCCTCCTGACATGGCCATCTAGTGACTACCCTCTCCCTCTCCCCAGGTCCCTCCTGACATTGGCCATCTAGTGACTACCCTCTCCCTCTCCCCAGGTCCCTCCTGACATGGCCATCTAGTGACTACCCTCTCCCTCTCCCCAGGTCCCTCCTGACATGGCCATCTAGTGACTACCTCTCTCCCTCTCCCCAGGTCCCTCCTGACATGGCCATCTAGTGACTACCCTCTCCCTCTCCCCAGGTCCCTCCTGACATGGCCATCTAGACTACCCTCTCCCTCTCCCCAGGTCCCTCTGACATGGCCATCTAGTGACTACCCTCTCTCCCCAGGTCCCTCCTGACATGGCCATCTAGTGACTACCCTCTCCCCAGGTCCCTCCTGACATGGCCATCTAGTGACTACCCTCTCCCCAGGTCCCTCCTGACATGGCCATCTAGTGACTACCCTCTCCCTCTCCCCAGGTCCCTCCTGACATGGCCATCTAGTGACTACCCTCTCCCTCTCCCCAGGTCCCTCCTGACATGGCCCATCTAGTGACCTACCCTCTCCCTCTCCCCCAGGTCCCTCCTGACATGGCCATCTAGTGACTACCCTCTCCCTCTCCCCAGGTCCCTCCTGACATGGCCATCTAGTGACTACCCTCTCCCTCTCCCCAGGTCCCTCCTGACATGGCCATCTAGTGACTACCCTCTCCCCAGGTCCATCCTGACATGGCCATCTAATGACTACCCTCTCCCCAGGTCCCTCCTGACATGGCCATCTAGTGACTACCCCTCTCCCCAGGTCCCTCCTGACATGGCCATCTAGTGACTACCCTCTCCCTCTCCCCAGGTCCCTCCTGACATGGCCATCTAGTGACTACCCTCTCCCCAGGTCCCTCCTGACATGGTCATCTAGTGACTACCTCCCCTCTCCCCAGGTCCCTCCTGACACTTGGCCATCTAGTGACTACCCTCTCCCTCTCCCCAGGTCCCTTCCTGACATGGCCATCTAGTGACTACCCTCTCTCCCCCCAGGTCCCTCCTGACATGGCCATCTAGTGACTACCCCTCTCCCTCTCCCCAGGTCCCTCCTGACATGGCCATCTAGTGACTACCCTCTCCCTCTCCCCAGGTCCCTCCTGACATGGCCATCTAGTGACTACCCTCTCCCTCTCCCCAGGTCCCTCCTGACATGGCCATCTAGTGACTACCCTCTCCCTCTCCCCAGGTCCCTCCTGACATGGCCATCTAGTGACTACCTCTCTCCCTCTCCCCAGGTCCCTCCTGACATGGCCATCTAGTGACTACCCTCTCCCTCTCCCCAGGTCCCTCCTGACATGGCCATCTAGTGACTACCCTCTCCCTCTCCCCCAGGTCCCTCCTGACATGGCCATCTAGTGACTCCCCTCTCCCTCTCCCCAGGTCCCCTCCTGACATGGCCATCTAGTGACTACCCTCTCCCCAGGTCCCTCCTGACATGGTCATCTAGTGACTACCCTCTCCCTCTCCCCAGGTCCCTCCTGACATGGCCATCTGGTGACTACCCTCTCCCTCTCCCCAGGTCCCTCCTGACATGGCCATCTAGTGACTACCCTCTCCCCAGGTCCCTCCTGACATGGCCATCTAGTGACTACCCTCTCCCCAGGTCCCTCCTGGCATGGCCATCTAGTGACTACCCTCTCCCTCTCCCCAGGTCCCTCCTGACATGGCCATCTAGTGACTACCCTCTCCCTCTCCCCAGGTCCCTCCTGACATGGCCATCTAGTGACTACCCTCTCCCTCTCCCCAGGTCCCTCCTGACATGGCCATCTTGTAACCAGTGTGCCAGGGGCCCTCAGGAGCCACTCACCGTCTCTGGGTGGTTCTCGAAGATCTCCCGTGCCTCCTCCTTGTTGCACAGCTCCTCGATACATTCTCTCTCCAGGTTACCTTTCTTACTCTCCTCTAACAGAGAGTTGGCCCTGCGGTGGCGAGACAGAAACTGGGAGGCCCTGTTCTGAGTTAAGACTGGACACACACACACGCAGGTACACGCACACACACACGCACACACACACGCACGCACGCACAGCCACACACACGCACACACACGCACACGCACACACACGCACGCACACACACACACGCACACACACGCACACACACACACATGTAAACACACACACACACACGCACACGCACACACACACACGCACACACACACACACACACACACACACACACACACACATACACACACACACGCACACACGCACACGTAACTGGGTTGGTTATGTTTCCACTTGCAAATCCAGAAATATGCATTCAATGTTTATGTATTTCTACTGGTTGGTTGAATTAACATATCAATAAGGTGTTAACTGCCATTGGTTACACTTGCAGATAAGGGGGGAGATCTTGAACGTAAATTCTTCCCCGGTCTGATATGAACGTGCAAGCAGTAGGTCACGTTCTGAAATACTGCATTCTATTGTCAGACGTGCAATGTGTAGTACTTCACTATGTACGTGTCCAGATGTATACAGTACGTGTGCGGTACCTGGTAGATATTGGGGGGCATCCTGGGATGGGCTTTTGTATGTTATTGCTGTATTGTAATTATAAACTGGGTGGTTCGAGCCCTGAATGCTGATTGGCTGACAGCCGTGGTATATCAGACCGTATACCACGGGTATGACAAAACATGTATTTTTACTGCCCTAATTACGTTTGTTACCAGTTCATAATAGCAATAAGGCACCTCGGGGGGTTTGTGGTATATGGCCAATATACCACGGCTAATGGCTGAGTCCAGGCACTCCGCGTTGCTTCGTGCTTAAGAACAGCCCTTAGACGTGGTATATTGGCCATATACCACACCCCCCCTCGGGCCTTATTGCTTAAAGGTCACATTAGCCTCCTGCTAATTCAGTTATTTCCCTGCTAAAAGACTATTCACGAATAATAATTGTTAGAGCCGATTTGGGCATATTTTGTATAAAAGACTGAACATACTGAGCTCCATGTACATTTGTGTAAATATATTAAATATTAATGTTATGATGAAATATTAGGTGCGTACCTTTATGATTTATTTACTGGATTGAGATATATTCATTTGTTATTAGTGTAACTCAGTTTTTGGCCCCCCCTCTTGCCCATTCATTGTACTGTGTTAATTGTGTTAGTATAAAGGCAGGTTGGGCCTTCGGGGGAGGAGTCCTTGCTAGATGCGGGAGCGGTATAGTTTTTTGACCATATAGACATACAGAAATACAGACAGACAGGTCATATTATATTATGTATTTGCATTTCAAGTAATCTCTGCTTTAAGTTGATTGGAGAATACCTTTTTGTTAGATAAGAAGAATAAACATTTTTTGTTGCACTATATCCCTGGATCTCATTGAATGTTTGGCCGTTTGGAACGTTGAGTGTGGACTGTATGTCGAAACAACCCCGCTTCAGGCTAGGGCAGTGGCTATGGTAAAGAGGAAAGGAAGCCACTACATTCAAGTCAAAAAACTCTGTGAAGGATTACTACGGAAGGAAATCTCCGGTTCGGACACACGCTGGATTTTGTTCTATTTGTAATTGCATTTCGGACCATAAGGACAGCTCGCTTGGAAGGATTTGAACTCTAGATTTCGCCAGCCGTGAGTAACCACTGCGAATGAATGAGCTGCCCTGTTCAAAGGCGATCGTTTGATCATGCATATTATGGAAGCGCAAATGTGCTTATAATTGGAATGTTTGATAAACTTGGGAATGGAATTCAAAATACAGCGCTGTGAAAACAATTAAGAAGTTTAAGTTTGGGAAACACAGATCCTATGCACAATGTAGCCTAATCATATATCTAATATTTGGCCTAACGTGGAAATGCAATCCATCAACGCAAGCGAATGCAACTTAAGGATCTAAAGATACTGCGTGTCAAAACTTATTAAAGGGACAAAACCTCAACGGATGAAATGTTTAAAACGCATCTAAAATGCCAAACTTGCACATGTGCAATTCAAAATGGGTCAATATGCTGAAATGGATGACTGTGTTTTTAAAGATTAAAGGAGGTCTAAAGGGGCATTACGTTTAACAATCAAACCAACAACCGTGTCATTGTAAATTGAGTGAACTAAAAGTGAATGATGGAGAAATCCCAAATAAGACTCCACTGGAGAGGGCAGAGGAGCATCTAAATTCACTCTATGCAGCCCGGAGAGGCAAACTTGGAGTGTGTACACGAAAATGAATGAAATAAAAGTCCTTCTTGTTGATGGAGGAAACATTGCAACTGTGAATGAGAGTCTTGAAGCATTTGATGCTGTGCTCAATGACTTTAAGAAGGCTCATGAATCTGTGCTAGAGCTGGTCACAGAGGAGGAACAGGAGAGCATTAACTATTATCAACCAAGAATGAGAACTTATGAACATTTCCTGAAAGAGGTGGAAATATGGAAAAAGGCTGAAGTTGAGCCACAAACGCTCATTGAACCACACGACAGCATTTCCAATGTGTCAAAAATATCAAGTAAAACTAAGTATTCTAAGACTGCTTCCTCAGTGTCCTCTGAACGCCTTAAAGCCGAGGCAGAACGAGCAGCTCTACTAGCTCGCCAAGCATCATTACAAGACAAGCATGCATTGGAACTGGAGAAAGCTCAACTGAATGTTAGGATGGAAAAAAATGGCACTGAAGCTCGGACATAGCAGCATATAATGCCAAACTGAAGGTCCTGGAGAGTACCGAGTCAACTTCTCAATCCCATTCTGTGGCAGCCCATTTACTAAGCCAAGAAGATGGAATGAACTCTTATTTTGAGAAACAGGAACCAGAGGTCTATGTGGAACCTGAACCATCACCTGTTGAGTTTGCTGCATTAGGTGCAGTTCCAAAGACCCCACTACAAAGAGTTTTACAACAACCGACCACAAAGCCATCAAACCCTATTCCGAAAACAGTCGTAAACCACACTCTTCAGCAGTCAACAGCAAGGTCTAGCAATCGACACAGAATCAACACTGCGGGTATCAGCCAAATACCAGCCATGATAACCTCTCTACTGTCATGCAAAGGCAGAATGAAATTGCTGACCTCCTTGTACTACAGCACAAACAAGCCACACTCCCTGTTAGGGAGATACCTATGTTTGACGGTGATCCTCTAAACTTTAGGCCATTCATGCGTGCATTTGAGCATGGTATAGAAGATAAGACAAGCAGTCACCAGGATAGGCTCTATTACCTGGAACAATACACCTCTGGTCAGCCCAAGGATCTGGTCCGTAGTTGTCTGCATATGGAAGCCAGAAGAGGCTATGCAGTAGCTAAGAGGTTGTTAAAGGAACACTTTGGCAATGAAATCAAAGTCACCACTGCTTACATGGAAAAGGCTTGGAACTGGACAAACATCAAACCCGATGATGGAAAGGGACTGGGTGGTTATGCACTCTATCTAAGAGGTTGCTGTAACGCTATGCAAGACCTACAGAACATGGAAGAGCCTAATCTTCCCTCCAACATAAAGCTGATCATGTCAAAACTTCCCTACAAACTAAGGGAAAAATGGAGGTCTATGGCATGTGATATTTTAGAGAGAAGTCACCTGAGGGCCCAGTTCAGTGACCTGGTAACGTTCATGGAAAAACAGGCCAAAAATACTGCAGGATCCGTTGTATGGAGATATTCAAGATCCCCTGTACAACAAAAGGTTTTTAAAACCCAAAACAGAAGCTGACTTTAAACAGCAGTTCAAGTCCAAGAGTAGGGGAAGCAGCTTTGCCACTACAGTAGCTGTAGTGGCAGATTGTGACTCTGAAAAACCTTTAAAAGAACAAACATTCAAAGTAAAGAGACTCAGGCACCTACCCTTCTGATGCTCCCAGTATCTCATGTATATTTTGTGCTGGTGCGCATTTATTGGTCGACTGCCAACAGGTGAAGGCACAGCCACATGAATTCAAGGTTGAGTTTCTGAGATCAAAAGGCCTTTGTTTTGGCTGTTTGATGAGAGGACATTAAGCAGAGAATGTAAAAGAAGGATGACCTGTCAGAGCTGTCAAAGAAAGCACCCCACTATCCTGCACATTGAAGGAAGAGAGAGATTTAGATCTCAAAAGGCAGATATGAGTGGTGTAGCAGTAAAGCGGGAGGGACTGTCAGCAGTGCTCTTGTTTCACTGGAAGCTGGTGAAGATACCGGGGCCGGTACAGATTGTGCACTTGCAATTGTGCCAGTTCAAGTAAAGGTGGCAAATGGAAGCAAGTCTGTGTTAACCTATCGTTTCTCGATTCTGGTAGCTCAGCAACATTTTGTACGGAGAGACTCATGAGGCAGTTGCAAGCTAAAGGCAGTGCGACTGAAATTCTGCTACGCACAATGGGGCAGGAGAGTCCTACCAAGAGCTTTGAGATATCTGGATTAGAGATTGGCAATGTGGAAGGCGACACATTTCTTGCATTACCAAAGGTCTACACCCAACATAAGATCCCAGTGACAAGAGAGAACATTCCCACTCAGAAAGAGCTCAAAAGGTGGCCATACCTGAAAGAGGTTCAGTTGAAGGAGATTGATGCCGACGTCGAACTTCTGATTGCGTAAATGCTCCAAAGGGGCAATGGAACCCTGGCAAATCATAAATAGCCAAGGCAACGGACCGTATGCAGTGAAAACCCTCTTTGGATGGGTAATGAATGGTCCTCTCAACAGTTGTACCATGGCAGAAGAATCCGGGCGCCTACGGTGATGGCTAATCGTATCTCAATGGCCGACCTGGGGGTTCTTCTTGTAAATCAGTACAACCATGACTTCCCTGAGAGAGAGTATGAAGAGAAAAAGTGGATGTCAGCTGAGGATCGTAGGTTTATGGAGATAGTATCAAGCTCCATAACCCTCAAAGACCATCACTACTACTTACCGTTGCCCTTTCGCAACAAAGATGTAGTCCTGCCAAACAACCGTGACATGGCAAAGCAGCGGGCTCTAAATATTATCAGGAAGTTCAAGAAGGACAAAGGTTACGCTGCAGAGTACAAAGGCTTCATGGAAGAGATGATAACAAAAGGTTACGCCGAGAAGGTACCACAAGAACAGCTCCTTAGAGAAAGGCAAGGTATGGTACATACCACACCATGGCGTTCACCATAGCGCAAAGGAACGAGTATGAGTGGTGTTTGACTGTTCATCATCCTATAAAGGTACATCTCTTAACAGTGAACTCCTTCAAGGCCCTGACCTGGCAAACACGCTTATAGGAGTCTTGCTAAGATTTCGGCAAGAGCACATTGCCATGATGGCAGACATCGAAGGAATGTTCCATCAAAGTCGTGTCCATGAAGATGACTTAGACTTCCTGCGATTCTATGGTGGCCGGATGGTGATACTAACAAAAGATTGGAGGAGTACAGAATGACAGTACATCTTTTCGGTGCTATATCCTCTCCAAGTTGTGCAAACTTTGCACTGCGAAGGACTGCAGAAGACAACTGTGAGGGAGTACGATGAAGAGGTGATTCAAACAGTCAAGTCCAACTTCTATGTTGATGACTGCCTCAAGTCAGTGGCCACAGAAGAACAAGCCATAGCTCTCACAAGAAACCTCAGGGATGTGTGCTCTCAAGGTGGGTTCAAATTGACCAAGTGGGTCAGCAACAGCCGCACTGTACTAGCTTCTATCCCTGATGAACACAAAGCCAAGCAGATAAAAGAACTGGACCTGGACAGAGAAAAGCTGCCTGTTGAAAGAGCACTTGGAATCCGATGGAACATTGAAAGGGATGTGTTTACCTTCCAGGTCACTGTCAAGAACAGACCCCTTACAAGAAGAGTATTCTCTCAACTGTCAGCTCTATTTATGATCCATTAGGTTTCCTCGCCCCATTCGTATTAAAGGCAAAGCAAATTCTTCAAGTGCTCTGAGCTAAAGTGTGGATGGGACGAAGTCATCCCTGAAGAACACTCTATTTCATGGAAGAGATGGCTCTCAGAGCTGGACCAGCTCTCCAGATTCCAGATCAACAGGTGTATGATGCGGAGAACTTTGGTCAAATCAAGACCGCACAGCTGCATCACTTCGGTGATGCAAGTGAACAAGGTTATGGCACGGCAAGCTACCTTAGGTTCGCAAAGCGTTATGGAAAAGGTCCACATCGCATTCATACTGGGGAAATCAAGGGTGACTCCACTCAAGCAGATGACGATCCCCAGACTGGAACTTGCTGCAGCAACATTGGCAGTGCGAGTGGACAGGATGTTAAGGTTGGAGCTCCAGATTGAACTTGAGGAGTCAACTTTCTGGACAGACAGCCAGTCGGTGCTAAAATACATCCGCAACGATACCAAGAGATTCCATACTTTTGTGGCTAATAGGGTTGCTATGATCCGTGACCTATCGAAAGCAAAACAGTGGAGGTATTTGAACTCCAAACACAACCCAGCCCGGTGATGCCTCAAGAGGATTACATGTTGAAACTTTCCTGAACTCAAAGAGATGGCGCAAAGGACCAGAATTCCTGGAGAAAACAGAAACACAATGGCCGAAGTCCCGAGGAGCTTGGCTCCATCCCTCCAGATGATCCAGAGGTGAGAAAAGACGTCATCGTAAACAGTACATGTGTGGAAGAAAAGAGTCCGACCAGCAAACTGATTGAGTACTATTCAACATGGAACAGCTTGAAGAAAGCAGTTGCCTGGATGCTGAAACTGAAGAGACTTCTACTACAGTTAAGCCGAAAAGGAAAGTTCTCACCCAAACTGATCCAGGATCAGATCAGAGTCTGACAAACTCACTGAAGGAACAAATTGGCAAGTTCAAACTGACGTTTGGAAAAGAAAGTCTGTCTGTAGATGACCTAGATGAAGCAGAAAAGGTCATCATTCGATTTCGAGCAACGACAGCACTTTAAACAAGAAATTGCACTAGTTGTAAAGGAAAACAATGTGCCAAGAGAAGCGGCTCAATCTGTAAGCTTGATCCAATAGTTGACAATGGCATTCTGAGAGTAGGAGGAAGGTTAAGCAAAGCTGCTATGCCTACGGAACTAAAGAATCCTATGATCCTGCCAAAGACTCCTACATCTCCAAACTGATCTTACTCCACATCCATGAGCAGGTTGGCCACTCTGGGAGAGGTCACATGCTTTCTAGACTTCGCCAGCGATATTGGATACCCTGTGCCAACTCCTTAGCAAGGAAGATCCTTAAGAGCTGTGTCTTCTGCAGAGCGGATGCAAGCTAGAGCTGGGGAACAGAAGATGGCTGACCTTCCACAAGATCGGGTAGCACCTGATTTGCCGCCTTTCACCCATGTGGGCATAGATTACTTTGGCCCCATAGAGGTGAAGCGAGGCGCGTTCATGTGAAGCGGTATGGTGTGATCTTTACTTGCCTTGTGAGTCGAGCTGTCCATCTAGAAGTTGCTAGTTATCTGGATACTGATTCCTGCATCAATGCCCTGCGCAGGTTCATCTGTCGAAGGGCCCAGTAACAAGTATCAGAACAGACAATGGCACCAACTTTGTTGGAACACACAGAGAACTAGAAGAAGCTCTGAAAGAGCTGGATCACAACAAGATTCCAAAATAAATTACTGAAGGAAGGAGTGACATGGTCATTCAACCCTCCCTCTGGAGCCCACCATGGGGGGTATGGGAGAGGTTGATCCGACTGGTGAAAAAAGATCCTCTATTCAGTCCTTAAAGAGCAAGTACTGGATGATGAGGCTTTGCAGACAGCCTTGTGTGAAGTTGAGCGAGTATGAGCGACAGACCAATCACTACTGTAACAAATGACCCTAACGATCTAGAACCCCTGACTCCAAACCATCTGCTTCATCTGAAAGCAAAGCCAGTCCTGCCACCAGGACTATTCCAGAGAAGTGACCTATACTCACGAAGGAGATGGAAGCAAGTACAATATATCACTGACCTCTTCTGGAAGAGATGGATCAGGAGTATCTTCCACTTATGCAGGAGCCGGAACAAGTGGAACAAAACTAAGAGAAACTTCAGTCCTGGTGACCTTGTGGTCGTCGTCGATGACTACCGCCCCAAGGAACTCTTGGCTAATGGGGCGTGTGGTGAAGGCTTTGCCAGGGGCCAAAGGTCTTGTCCGGAGCGTCATGGTTAAAGACTAAGACCAATATCCTACAGAGACCTATCAATAAACTCTGTCTGCTCCTTGACGGCAAGTGAGAGCACACACACACACACACACAGTGCTCCATCTTTGAATCACGTGCACCTCTGATTCGTTGATGTCAGTACTCTTACATTCTTTGATGTCATACATTTTGTGGACGTCAAACTCTTGACATTTTTGGAAGTTGAACACCTTTACACTTCAACTCAGACTGAGATCTATGGACTATTTTCCTATATGGCATCTTGTATATTTGTATATAGCTATGAACTGTAATGGTGCTCTGGTATAGAATGTTTTTGTATTGGCTCTACGTTTGAATATTAAGTAATTGTTGTGCATTCAGTGCAGTCAACAATTAGGGGCAGTATGTTAGAGCCGATTTGGGCATATTTTGTATAAAAGACTGAACATACTGAGCTCCATGTACATTTGTGTAAATATATTAAATATTAATGTATATGATGAAATATTAGGTACGTACCTTTATGATTTATTTACGGATTGAGATATATTCATTTGTTATTAGTGTAACTCAGTTTTTGGCCCCCCCCCCTCTTGCCCATTCATTGTACTGTGTTAATTGTGTTAGTATAAAGGCAGGAAGTTGGGCCTTCGGGGGAGGAGTCCTTGCTGATGCGGGAGTCGGTATAGTTTTTTTGACCATATAGACATACGAAATACAGACAGACAGGTCATATTATATTATGTATTTGCATTTCAAGTAATCTCTGCTTTAAGTTGATTGGAGAATACCTTTTTGTTAGATAAGAAGAATAAACATTTTTTGTTGCACTATATCCCTGGATCTCATTGAATGTTTGGCCGTTTGGAAAGCGTTGAGTGTGGACTGTATCGTCCAAAACAACCCCGCTTCAGGCTAGGGCAGTGGCGCTATGGTAAAGAGGAAAGGAAGCCACTACAACAATAATATGCCATTTAGCAGACGCTTTTATCCAAAGCGACTTAGAGTCATGTGTGCATACATTTTTTGTGTATGGGTGGTCCCGGGGATCGAACCCACTACCCTGGCGTTACAAACGCCGTGCTCTACCAGCTGAGCTACAGAGGACCACGAATCTACAGCCGTCAACATACTGTTTGTCCTGCACATCTAATGTGCTTCCTTGTGTCTATCATCAGGTACTTGCATTTATTGTATTCTGGACTATTTCTGTCATCGTTATGATGTTTGATTACAAAATGCCCAGTGTGATATTAACATGCGAGCGACGAATCACGAATCTACAGGCATCGACATACTGTTTGTAATGCGCTTCCTTGTGTCTTATCGTCAGAATGAACACCCAATCAACTGGGATCGATGGCTGGACAAGTCCTTTCTCTAAAAACACCAAGGCAAGAGAGTTTACGAAGTACGATTACATCTGTCACACTCACACAACACGTGTTCATTACATGGTTATTACTTGGGATAACAGCAGGAGGAGTTATTGGTTTCTGTATGTGACACTGTCACCGGTCTGCAGACAAGCTACGAACCTGTGTGTCTGTGTGTGTGTGTGTGTGTGTCTGTGTGTGTGTGTGTGTGTGTGTGTGTGTGTGTCTGTGTGTCTCTGTGTGTGTGTGTGTGTGTGTCTGTGTGTGTGCGTGTGCGTGTGCGTGTGTGTGTGCGTGTGTGTGTGTGTGACCACATAGAAACCTCTATTTGATATTTTCCACGTTTGATTGATGAATAATTCGGACCAACTGTAGATGAACTGGATTAGCAGCAGTCCATTTCAACAGGCCTTTGTTCTAGTTTGCAGGGCATTAACCCCACCACGTGGTCTATTTCAATCAAAGCGTTAGTAAAAAAAACATCAATCATCTAGAGGTGTCACTGATCTTCCGAGGCTCCAGGAAAAGTCTAAAACATCAGATCAGCTGTTACCCGTGTCGACATACCGCAGCGCAAACGTTTCTGAATTTATAACATGCTGTGAAAGTAGCGTTGGCTTTGACGCAGGAAAGTTGTCTTTTAGTATGAAAGTTACCGTTATTCTTTGGCTTTGACGCATGAAAGTTGTCTTTTAGTATGGAAGTTACCGTTTATTCGTTGGCTTTGACGCATGAAAGTTGTCTTTTAGTAAGGAAGTTACCGTTTATTCGTTGGAAAAGAAAAGACAAACACCAAACATACACCACCGATCTTGTGAAAGAGTAAATACAACAACCGCCAAAGTTGTACTTTTATCTGTTATCCAACATAAAAATCACGTTTCACTTACATCGGTGAGCATCGCAGAGCGCCAGGAGAAAGACGAGACGAGCCACGGATTCTCCCAACGTCATTTTCTTACTCCGCATAGTAGAGCCGATCCTCTGAACAGCTCAAAAGGGCTGTGAGAAAAAACGTTTTTTCTTCCCGACAATGTTTTCGCCTGTTCGGTGGAGAGAGCTGGGACTGACTGGACCGGGAGCGGGGAGAGGAGAGGAGAGGAGGGAGGCGACATTTGCGTGTCGTGAACAACATTAGCGTGAGCAGCATCAGTGGAATCGGCCTTCAAAAATAAAAGTCCACCATTGAAACACGCCACAATTGGAGTAGATCATAGCCACGGAATGTAGGAGTGCTGAGACGAAATAAAAAATACATCTACAGAACCAGTCAAAGGTTTGGACACACCTACTCATTCAAGGGGTTTTCTTTATTTTTACTATTTTCTACATTGTAGAATAATAGTGAAGACATCAAAACTATGAAATAACATTTTACATTTACATTTTAGTCATTTAGCAGACGCTCTTATCCAGAGCAACTTACAGTTAGTGAGTGCGTACATTTTTCATACTGGTCCCCCCCCACCCCCCGTGGGTAGTAACCAAAGAAGTGTTAAACAAATCAAAATATATTTTATATTTGAGATTCTTCAAAGTAGCCACCCTTTGCCTTGATGACAGCTTTGCACACTCTTGGCATTCTCTCAACCAGCTTCATGAGGTAGTCACCTGGAATGCTTTTCCAACAGTCTTGAAGGAGTTCCCACATATGCTGAGCACTTGTTGGCTGCTTTTCCTTCACTCTGCGATCCAACTCATCCCAAACCATCTCAATTGGGTTGAGGTCGGGTAATTGTGGAGGCCAGGTCATCTGATGCAGCACTCCATCACTCTCCTTCTTGGTAAATTATTATTTTATTTTATTTATTTATTTCACCTTTATTTAACCATGTAAGTCAGTCGAGAACAAGTTCTCATTTACAACTGCGACCTGGCCAAGATAAAGCAAAGCAGTGCGATAAAAACAACAACACAGAGTTACATATGGGGTAAAACAAAACATAAAGTCCAAAATACAACAGAAAATAGAAAATATATATACAGTGTATGCAATTGTAGCAAGTTATGGAGGTAAGGCAATAAATAGGCCATAGTGCAAAATAATTACAATTAGTATTAACACTGGAATGATAGATGTGCAAGAGATGATGTGCAAATAGAGATACTGGGGTGCAAATGAGCAAAATAAATAACAATATGGGGATGAGGTAGTTGGGTGGGCTAATTTCAGAATGGCTGTGTACAGGTGCAGTGATCGGTAAGGTGCTCTGACAACTGATGCTTAAAGTTAGTGGGGGAGATAAGAGTCTCCAGCTTCAGAGATTTTTGCAATTTGTTCCAGTCATTGGCAGCAGAGAACTGGAAGGAATGGCGGCCAAAGGAGGTGTTGGCTTTGGGGATGACCAGTGAGATATACCTGCTGGAGCGCAGACTATGGGTGGGTGTTGCTATGGTGACCAATGAGCTAAGATAAGGCAGGGATTTGCCTAGCAGTGATTCATAGATGGCCTGGAGCCAGTGGGTTTGGCGACGAATATGTAGTGAGGGCCAGCCAACAAGAGCGTACAGGTCACAGTGGTGGGTATTATATGGGGCTTTGGAGACAAAACGGATGGCACTGTGATAGACTACATCCAATTTGCTGAGTAGAGTGTTGGAGGCTATTTTGTAAATGACATCGCCGAAGTCAAGGATCGGTAGGATAGTCAATTTTACGAGGGCATGTTTGGCAGCATGAGTGAAGGAGGCTTTGTTTGCGAAATAGGAAGCCGATTCTAGATTTAACTTTGGACTGGAGATGCTTAATGTGAGTCTGGAAGGAGAGTTTACAGTCTAACCAGACACCTAGGTATAAAATAGCCCTTACACAGCCTGGAGGTGTGTTTTGGGTCATTTTCCTGTTGAAAAACAAATGATAGTCCCACTAATAGCTCTTTTTTTTTTATTTTATTATTTTTTTTTTTTCGGGGGGATGGATCAGCTTAATATTGCAGATAGATTGTATCTTCTATCAATGTAATTGTCTGCATCACTTCCAATCCCCCATGTTTTTTTTTTTTTATATATATATTCCCCTTTATTACTTTTCAACCCCACCATCCTTTCCCTACTTGGAGTAAATTAGTGAACAACAACGCCCAGGCCTCTACTTCCGGTCTATACTTACTATCTACACCTTATAGACAGAGTTAATTTTACAATAATTCTATATATATATATATATATTGTGACGTCACGAGAGGCTACACAGCTTTCAGCGGGATTGCTCAAGTAGTGCAAGGAGACAAGGTTCAAACAAAACAAGGATTTTATTATAGGTCTTGGGAAATTAACGAAAATATAACCAAATTCTGTTCTCTTGTGGCTCTTTAAGGATTAACAGTTCAGGGATGTCTCTTCCACATCCAAAATCATAATTCTCACTCGCTCAGATAACTTTTCCCCAGCCTTACTGTAGTCCACGTTGCAGCTAGTGGCCAACCCAGCAAAAAGTCCTTCCAAATGTCTCTCACGTATTTCCACAGGTGCATATATCCAAAGGTGAGTATTTCCCAAAGGTAAGTATCTCCAAATCCTTATATTCCTCCTGGAAGTGGACGTGCAGCACTCTTGTCCTCCAGAGAGCCCAGGTTGGAGACTGTGTCTCTTCCCTTCCCCAACCTTCAGCTCATCAGCTCCTCATTTGTTTCAGCTGCGTGGGAAGATTGGCCATAGAGGGGTGGAGTTCCCGACCATACCAGCAGATGGAGCCATAGCTGTCTGGGTTTGCAGCCACCTCAGGGGGATGTAACGTCCCTCCAGGACACAGCCTCTCGTGACATCACACATCCCCCTCCTCGGGACCGACGTCCTCGTCGGGGTAAAGGCAGCGAAGAAGGCATCACGCCGGGAGAGGGCGTCCGCATTGCCGTGGTGCTTGCCAGACTGCTCTCTCTTCAACTCCTCCAACTCTAGGACCAGGGACTCCGCCTCCTGTTGTCTCTCCTTGAGTTTCTTACTGAACGCATCAGCCTTGGTTTTAGCAGAGTTTAGCTTCTGTTGAGCAGCTTTCAGTTCCTTCTCTCTCTCTGCCTCCGCATTCTTCATCTTGTTCTCCAACACCTTGTACTTCTCCTCTGCCTTCTTCTGGACCTCCTTACTACTGCGCAGGGTCTCCTCACACTCCTCGATGGTCCTGCGCAGCCTCTCCAGCTCCTCCTGTTGCTTAGGGAAGGAGCTCTGTTGGAGTTTAGCCTGGAGGATATCTAACTCTTCTGTCTTCATGTCTAACTGTTGCTTTAACAAACGATACCTCTCAGCGGTCCCCTTCAGACCAGACAGTTCTTTGTCCAGATTCTGTAGCTCCGTCTCTGTGTCGGTCTGGGCACCTGCCATCCCTATCAGAGCCCGGGCGGGAGTGAGTAACTCGGAGGATTGCACGGAGCCTTCCCAGGATGAGTCTTGCCTCTCCGTTTCCGAGGTACTCGGGTTATCCTCTCCTGAGACTCTCTCCAGAGTGGGTAAAAGGCTGGGCAGTCTCGTCCAATTAGGACAGGGACGGGGAGGGAATCAACCACCCCCGCCGTCGTGTGTATGGTTCCCCGTGTGCTGGTCATTGTAAGTTCAGTAATGGGGTATTCTCTGGTGTCCCCATGGACACAGGAAACTGGGAGGACTTTCCCCGGGGTCAGACACGTTGGGCCCACCAAATCCTTACGCACCAGGGTGGCCCGGCTACCAGAATCCAGTAAGGCCTCCACATCATGGTGATTCACAGTTACCGGGCAGGTGGGGGGGTCGATCTGGGCCGCCATCTACGACTCCCAAGAGCGAGGCAAAACGGTGGGTGGGTGCTGAGCTGGAGGACTCCGCAGTGGGCATAGGTTCATCGGCTGGTTTCCCACACTGCCAGGAGATATGTCCCATCTCCCCCACACCGGTAACACTGTCGAGTTTCCCCCTCCTGGTGTACTCTTCTTGGACCCGCCTGGTTTCTGGCTCCCCCTGGGGCCGGGATAAGTCCTGACGTGGCTGGGTTCGAGACCTTGGGGTCCTTTGGACGGGTTCTTCCCATTTGTGGTGGGGCCGCCCTCCTGGGGTCTTTTCGGGAAGCATTCAGCATCTCCGCTGTGGCCTGGTACTTTTCCACAGCTTCCACGGTCAGATCAGCCGTGGTCAAGGCCTGTTGACTGATGAACCGTTTTTGCCTCATAAGGCAGGGGCGCGTAGGTAACGATCCACCACAACGGCCTCCACCACCGCCGCTGCTGTATTCCTCTGCGGATCCAGCCATTTCCTTGCGATTCGGGCAAATTCATGCATCTGCGCCCGAGGAGGTTGGTCTGGTTGGAAGGTCCAGCTGTGAAAGCGCTGGGCCATACCAAACTTTGTGAGTCCATATCTGCTGAGGATCTCAGACTTCAGGGCATCATAGTCAGTAACCTGGTCAGGGCCCAGGTCCCGGACAGCATTCAGCGATTCCCCGGTTAGAAAGGGGGCTAACAGACCAACCCACTGTTGCTTGGGCCAGGCTTCCCTAGTGGCCGTGGCCTCAAATGCATGCAGGTATGCCTCAATGTCATCGGTAGCTCCCATCTTAGATATAAAGTCACTTGCCTTTATTGGGCGGGTATTTTGGACCACCCTCTGTCTCTGCAACTGCAATTCCTCTGCCTTCAGAAGGTTGGCTTTCTTTTGCTCCTCCAAGAGAGCCACGTTTGCTTGCATCTGGGCTTGCTGGCCAGCAACAAGGGCTTTCAATATGTCCTCCATTTCAGTCGGCGGGGAGCCTACGGCCAACTTGGAAAACTGGGTGATCAAACCTTCGGTATCCTCCTCTGACATGCACTATTAACGCTTGAGCGTGCCTGTATTCTCCACCATCTGTGACGTCACGAGAGGCTACACAGCTTTCAGCGGGATTGCTCAAGTAGTGCAAGGAGACAAGGTTCAAACAAAACAAGGATTTTATTATAGGTCTTGGGAAATTAACGAAAATATAACCAAATTCTGTTCTCTTGTGGCTCTTTAAGGATTAACAGTTCAGGGATGTCTCTTCCACATCCAAAATCATAATTCTCACTCGCTCAGATAACTTTTCCCCAGCCTTACTGTAGTCCACGTTGCAGCTAGTGGCCAACCCAGCAAAAAGTCCTTCCAAATGTCTCTCACGTATTTCCACAGGTGCATATATCCAAAGGTGAGTATTTCCCAAAGGTAAGTATCTCCAAATCCTTATATTCCTCCTGGAAGTGGACGTGCAGCACTCTTGTCCTCCAGAGAGCCCAGGTTGGAGACTGTGTCTCTTCCCTTCCCCAACCTTCAGCTCATCAGCTCCTCATTTGTTTCAGCTGCGTGGGAAGATTGGCCATAGAGGGGTGGAGTTCCCGACCATACCAGCAGATGGAGCCATAGCTGTCTGGGTTTGCAGCCACCTCAGGGGGATGTAACGTCCCTCCAGGACACAGCCTCTCGTGACATCACAATATATATATATATTTATTTATTTTTTTGCTCCTAAACTTCTTCTACTCTCAACCTCTCCGATCATTTTCATGATGTCCATCCGGTTTGCTTCTAAATGCCATATCTTTCTAACTGTGCTCTTTCCCAAAAGCTCCCAACATACAACCTATATACTTATTATGGACACAGTATGCTTACATTATTAGCTATCTTTGTTATTATTTGTTGTTATTTGTTATTAGTCCCATCCTTCAACTCCATTCAATACCTCCCATCTATCTCTTAACACCATCCATATAGGATTTCTATTTGCCATATATATTTCAACCATACTGTGATGTTTTACAAAAGTTCTGAACCTTTCTATTCTCATTGCTTCTACAGATTGTGAATTAAAAATAAACATTTTTGCTAAAAGTATTATTATATTATTGATTGATTGACTATGACTTTTCAGATCACCCAGTAATGCTATCTGCAAGGTTAGTTCCAGGTAAATATTGCAATCCTTTAGCCATTCCTGGACCTGTGTCCAAAAACAAGCTACAAATGGACAGAACCAAAACAAATGATCTAATGATTCTATCTCTTCACAGCAAAATCTGCAGAGCTGGGAAGATTGTATCCCCCATATAAATAACATTCTATTGGTAGCAAGAATTTTATATAATAATTTAAATTGAAAGATTCTAATTTTTGAATCCGGTGTCGTTTTGCGTGTCAGTTCATAAACACTATGCCATGGGATCGGGTACGTCAAAGATCTCTTCCCAACTATTTTGCAATCTATATGGGACTGCTGTCAATCCTTTGGTCCTTAAGTGAAACTGATATACTTTTTTATTTATCACAGTTTTCCTTAACCAATTATGTTCTTTAATGCAAGGCCGACAGACAAGTTCCTTACTTTCTCCCCCTTCAACTTTCCTCTTCCACTTTTGCGGTAAGGCTGCAATTATTTGGTTGTAATTTTGGGTAGAGCAGACATTTCCATATGTTTTTGTTAGCTGCATGTGCGACATAACTCCACCAGTCCTACCGATGATATCATTTACGAAGATTATACCTTTTTTAAACATTCTGTCAAAAAATAAAGGTTTTTTGTCAATTAGTATATTTGAATTTAACCACAATATTTGTTGCATTATTTGTTCTGTCGTTTCTGGAGGATTAAATTGAAATTGCAACCAACTTTCTATGGCTTGTTTTAGAAATAGTGACATTTGGGAGATTATTTCCTTTTCAAATAACTGAAAGTGAGAGGTTGTAATCTGAATAAAGGGAAAAAGGCCTTTCTTGAACAGTGGGTGAGACAATCTTACTAATTTGCTTGAGAACCAGTTCGGATTTAAGTATAACTTTTGGATGACTGAAGATTTTAGTGATAGGTCTAATGCTTTAATATTTAATAATTTCTGTCCTCCGAATTCATATTCATTATATAAATATGCTCTTTTAATTTTGTCTGGCTTGCCGTTCCAAATAAAATTGAATATTTTTTTCTCATATAATTTAAAAAACTGTTTGCTAGGCGTAGGCAAGACCATAAGCAAATAGGTAAACTGGGATAATACTAAAGAGTTAATCAGGGTGATTTTTCCACAAATTGACAGGTATTTTCCTTTCCATGGTAGTAAGATTTTATCTATTTTTGCTAACTTTCTATTAAAATTTATTGAAGTGAGATCATTTATTTCCTTTGGGATATGTATTCCGAGTATATCCACATCACCATCAGACCATTTTATTGGTAAACTACATGGTAATGTAAAAATTGTATTTTTAGTGATCCAATACGTAATATAGTACATTTGTCATAATTTGGTTTTAATCCAGAGAGGTTAGAAAATGTATCTAGATCCTCTATGAGGCTGTGGAGGGATTCTAGTTGTGGATCTAAAAGAAAACATGAATCATCTGCGTACAATGACACCTTTGTTTTTAAGCCCTGTATTTCTAATCCTCTGATATTATTATTGGATCTGATTTTAATAGCTAACATCTCGATGGCCACAATAAATAGATATGCCGATAGTGGACAACCTTGTTTCACTCCTCTTGACAGTTTGAAACTTTCTGAGAAATAGCCATTATTTACTATTTTACACCTAGGGTTACTATACATGATTTTGACCCATTTTATAAGAGATTCTCCAAAATTGAAATGCTCCAGGCATTTATATATAAATTCCAGTCGAACTTTATCAAATGCCTTTTCGAAGTCTGCTATGAATAGCAGGCCTGGTTTCCCATATTTTCCATAGTGTTCTATTGTTTCCAATACTTGCCTTATATTATCTCCAATGTATCTTCCATGTAAAAAACCTGTCTGATTAGAATGAATAATATCCGACAATACCTTTTTAATTCTATGCGCTATACATTTTGCTAGGATTTTTGCATCACAACACTGAAGTGTAAGGGGCCTCCAATTTTGTAAATGGACTGGATCTTTATATTTTCCACTTGTATCCTGTTTCAGTAATAATGAGATCAGACCTTCTTCTTGAGTGTCAGATAATCTACCATTTACATAGGAGTGGTTAAAACATGCTAATAACGGTCCTCTTAGTATATCAAAAAAGGTTTGGTATACCTCGATTGGTATGCCATCCAACCCTGGAGTTTTCCCGGACTTAAAGTCTTTAATTGCATCCAGAAGTTCCTCCTCTGTAATTTCACCTTCACATGAGTCTTTCTGTGTGGCTGTTAATTTGACATTATCAATAGGAAAAAAATCTCTACAATTAGCTTCAGTTAGAGGAGATGGAGGCGACTGAAAAGAAAACATATGCTTAAAATACTTTGTTTCTTCCTTCAAAATATCATTAGGTGAATTATGGGTGACTCCGTCAATTGTAACCAGTTTCATTAAGTTCTTTTTGGTAGCATTCCTATGTTGAAGATTAAAAAAAGAATTTTGTGCATTTTCCCCCATATTCCATCCAGTTTGCTTTATTTTTATAATATATTACACTTGATCTTTCTTGAATAAGTTTTTCCATTTCTTTTTGTTTTTCCTCTAATTTATTCTGAGCCTCTATGTTACAGTTTTTATTGCCATCTATCTGTTCTGTTAGACTTTCTATTTCCTTTCTTAGTATAAACTCTTTTGACCTAAATTGCTTTTGTTTTCGAGATGAGTACTGAATTGCATGGCCTCTAAAGGCACATTTAAAGGTGTCCCATACAATGAGGGGATTCGCTGTACCTATGTTATGTTGGAAAAAGTAAGTTATAAATTCCTTTGTTCTAATTATAAATAAATTATCATCTAATAGGCTTTGATTAAATTTCCAATATCCTCGCCCACGTGGAAATTCAGTCAGAGTAATGTATATGCCTATTATATGATGGTCCGACCGCATTCTGTCCCCTATCAACACTTTTTTTACTTTTGGTGCCAACGAGAATGAGATAAGAAAGAAGTCAAGACGACTAGCTTGATTCAGTCTCCGCCATGTATATCTCACTAGATCAGCATATTTAAGCCTCCATATATCTACTAGTTCTAATGTATCCATGACATTCACAATTTCCTTAAGAGCATGTGGGTGATTGTTTGTGGTGTGATTTCCTTTTCGGTCCATTGAGCTATTTAAAACAGTATTATAATCCCCCACCATAATAATATTGTCTTGAGTTGCTTGCAGGCTTGATAATTTATTATATATATTGTCAAAGAATTGTGGATCATCATTATTTGGTCCGTAAAGGTTAATGAGCCATATCTGTTTATGGTCCAATAACATATTTAAAATCATCCATCTGCCTTGCGTATCTATTTGGACAATTTGCACATTCGGATCGAAATTACTATTAATTAATATCATCACCCCTTTTGAATTTCTTTGCCCATGGGAGAAGTATATTTCCCCCATTCTTTTTCCACGCTACTTCATCTCGAATTGTTGAATGAGTTTCCTGTATACAATAGATATTATATTCCTTCTCTTTGAGCCATGTAAATATTGTTCTTCTTTTGTTATTATCAGCTAAGCCATTACAATTATAACTGGCTATACTTATTTCACCATACACCATAATGAGATACAAGTTTCAAGTCTATTTATCATTATATATGTTTGTAAATTTACCAATAAAAAATAGCGTAATGATTGAGTGTCCATATAGCTGTACCGTGATATTTGCATTGCTACGGAGTAACCCTTCAATTGTTCTCCACTAATTCCCCCGCTAAAGCCCCTCCCCATCCCAAGTTGAGCCGTCATCCCAGTGATCAGCATCCCCCCCACGTCCCTCCGTATCCCTAAGGCCCCGAGAGGCCAGGACCCATCCATCGAAAACAGCACACAGTGCCACCCACAAAACAGAAGCAGGTTAACCGCCAAAAGCATTTCCAATGCTTTCACCTCTATATATATATCTATATAACTATTTTTTTATTTTTTATTATGCATATCCTATTTTCCATCATTATCAATTAATATGCGTAATAATGTCGGCAGTTCACGCATAGGATTCTAACATATAACCAGGATTGCCATTGTATTACAATTCAATTCATTGACAAGCAATTATTATCCTAGCAAATAATTCCCGCGGTCCATCCCATACCCCCCCAACATCCCCACCCCCCACAACAGATGCCAGACCAGCACACACGCACATACTCACATACTCCAACACACTCAACCCCCCTCCTCCACAATCCACCATAAAATCCGATACTCAACGGCTGTTATATCCCAGAGCCCAACTCGAGAAATAACTTGATCTACGAGTGCACATACAGTTAAAGCTGATTGAGAAAGCATGCAAATTGAGCAGAAATTGACAACAATGTGAGATTTGATTAATCTACTTAATCTATGTCAAGTCCTAGGTGATGGAGATCAGATCCACCCTCTTCACCTGAGACACAAACACTCTGATCCCCTGTTGTAACCATTTTCCCAAGCATCTCCGTGCGGTCAGACCTTTGATTATTTTGTGCCACCTGGGCCACAATGATAAACCCCCTCTCTGATTGTCCGAGTGTGACCCCCTCCCCATGGGTTACTGCAGCCAGTGTTGCCAGCACTGCCACTACCTGGGTGGGCGTACCCCACCGGAATCCCCACCGGCTAGGTAAAAGGTCGTCAAGGTTCTCATTAGCAGCTTTGAGAATTTCCTTGTATATTATGCTCTCCCATCAGGGGGCTCTGGCTTTGTAGGACCAACCCTGCCAGGCAGGCTCAGAATCTTGCTCTTTGCGGGACTTTAACTGTGGGAAATCACCTCCCCTAGGACAATTGTGGCATGATTCCAAAAAATGTAACCGTTTGCATGTTTCAGTGGGGGACTTTTATTTTGAAGGCAAACCGAACATTCCACTATTGTTGCTCTCGCTAATGTTGCTCACGACACACTGGTGTTAGGGGGTGGAGGCCGACAGCGGGAAGCGCTGTGACACACATTCCCTGTGCTGCCTGCCTGTGTTGCTGTGCTGGGACTTTGAGTTGAGGCCAGTATTTAAACCCCTGACTAGAGACCCTGGTAGATTGTAGAGGAACAGAGGAACAGAGACAGTATTTAAACCCCTGGCTAGAGACCCTGGTAGATTGTAGAGGAACAGAGACAGTATTTAAACCCCTGACAGAGACCCTGGTAGATTGTAGAGGAACAGAGGAACAGAGACAGTATTTAAACCCCTGGCTAGAGACCCTGGTAGATTGTAGAGGAACAGAGACAGTATTTAAACCCCTGACTAGAGACCCTGGTAGATTGTAGAGGAACAGAGACAGTATTTAAACCCCTGACTAGAGACCCTGGTAGATTGTAGAGGAACAGAGACAGTATTTAAACCCCTGACTAGAGACCCTGGTAGATTGTAGAGGAACAGAGACAGTATTTAAACCCCTGACTAGAGACCCTGGTAGATTGTAGAGGAACAGAGACAGTATTTAAACCCCTGACTAGAGACCCTGGTAGATTGTAGAGGGACAGAGACAGTATTTAAACCCCTGACTAGAGACCCTGGTAGATTGTAGAGGAACAGAGGAACAGAGACAGTATTTAAACCCCTGACTAGAAACCCTGGTAGATTGTAGAGGAACAGAGACAGTATTTAAACCCCTGACTAGAGACCCTGGTAGATTGTAGAGGGACAGAGACAGTATTTAAACCCCTGACTGTAGACCCTGGTAGATTGTAGAGGAACAGAGACAGTATTTAAACCCCTGACTAGAGACCCTGGTAGATTGTAGAGGAACAGAGACAGTATTTAAACCCCTGACTAGAGACCCTGGTAGATTGTAGAGGAACAGAGGAACAGAGACAGTATTTAAACCCCTGACTAGAGACCCTGGTAGATTGTAGAGGAACAGAGACAGTATTTAAACCCCTGACTAGAGACCCTGGTAGATTGTAGAGGAACAGAGACAGTATTTAAACCCCTGACTAGAGACCCTGGTAGATTGTAGAGGAACAGAGACAGTATTTAAACCCCTGACTAGAGACCCTGGTAGATTGTAGAGGAACAGAGGAACAGAGACAGTATTTAAACCCCTGACTAGAGACCCTGGTAGATTGTAGAGGAACAGAGACAGTATTTAAACCCCTGACTAGAGACCCTGGTAGATTGTAGAGGAACAGAGGGACAGAGACAGTATTTAAACCCCTGACTAGAGACCCTGGTAGATTGTAGAGGAACAGAGGAACAGAGACAGTATTTAAACCCCTGACTAGAGACCCTGGTAGATTGTAGAGGAACAGAGGAACAGAGACAGTATTTAAACCCCTGACTAGAGACCCTGGTAGATTGTAGAGGAACAGAGGAACAGAGACAGTATTTAAACCCCTGACTAGAGACCCTGGTAGATTGTAGAGGAACAGAGGAACAGAGACAGTATTTAAACCCCTGACTAGAGACCCTGGTAGATTGTAGAGGAACAGAGGAACAGAGACAGTATTTAAACCCCTGACTAGAGACCCTGGTAGATTGTAGAGGAACAGAGGGACAGAGACAGTATTTAAACCCCTGACTAGAGACCCTGGTAGATTGTAGAGGAACAGAGACAGTATTTAAACCCCTGACTAGAGACCCTGGTAGATTGTAGAGGAACAGAGACAGTATTTAAACCCCTGACTAGAGACCCTGGTAGATTGTAGAGGAACAGAGACAGTATTTAAACCCCTGACTAGAGACCCTGGTAGATTGTAGAGGGACAGAGACAGTATTTAAACCCCTGACTAGAGACCCTGGTAGATTGTAGAGGGACAGAGACAGTATTTAAACCCCTGACTAGAGACCCTGGTAGATTGTAGAGGGACAGAGACAGTATTTAAACCCCTGACTAGAGACCCTGGTAGATTGTAGAGGGAACAGAGACAGTATTTAAACCCCCTGACTAGAGACCCTGGTAGATTGTAGAGGAACAGAGACAGTATTTAAACCCCTGACTAGAGACCCTGGTAGATTGTAGAAGAGGAACAGAGACAGTATTTAAACCCCTGACTAGAGACCCTGGTAGATTGTAGAGGAACAGAGGAACAGAGACAGTATTTAAAACCCCTGACTAGAGACCCTGGTAGATTGTAGAGGAACAGAGACAGTATTTAAACCCCTGACTAGAGACCCTGGTAGATTGTAGAGGGACAGAGACAGTATTTAAACCCCTGACTAGAGACCCTGGTAGATTGTAGAGGGACAGAGACAGTATTTAAACCCCTGACTAGAGACCCTGGTAGATTGTAGAGGGACAGAGACAGTATTTAAACCCCTGACTAGAGACCCTGGTAGATTGTAGAGGGACAGAGACAGTATTTAAACCCCTGACTAGAGACCCTGGTAGATTGTAGAGGAACAGAGGGACAGAGACAGTATTTAAACCCCTGACTAGAGACCCTGGTAGATTGTAGAGGAACAGAGACAGTATTTAAACCCCTGACTAGAGACCCTGGTAGATTGTAGAGGAACAGAGACAGTATTTAAACCCCTGACTAGAGACCCTGGTAGATTGTAGAGGAACAGAGGGACAGAGACAGTATTTAAACCCCTGACTAGAGACCCTGGTAGATTGTAGAGGAACAGAGGAACAGAGACAGTATTTAAACCCCTGACTAGAGACCCTGGTAGATTGTAGAGGGACAGAGACAGTATTTAAACCCCTGACTAGAGACCCTGGTAGATTGTAGAGGGACAGAGACAGTATTTAAACCCCTGACTAGAGACCCTGGTAGATTGTAGAGGAACAGAGACAGTATTTAAACCCCTGACTAGAGACCCTGGTAGATTGTAGAGGGACAGAGACAGTATTTAAACCCCTGACTAGAGACCCTGGTAGATTGTAGAGGGACAGAGACAGTATTTAAACCCCTGACTAGAGACCCTGGTAGATTGTAGAGGAACAGAGACAGTATTTAAACCCCTGACTAGAGACCCTGGTAGATTGTAGAGGAACAGAGACAGTATTTAAACCCCTGACTAGAGACCCTGGTAGATTGTAGAGGAACAGAGACAGTATTTAAACCCCTGACTAGAGACCCTGGTAGATTGTAGAGGAACAGAGGAACAGAGACAGTATTTAAACCCCTGACTAGAGACCCTGGTAGATTGTAGAGGAACAGAGACAGTATTTAAACCCCTGACTAGAGACCCTGGTAGATTGTAGAGGAACAGAGACAGTATTTAAACCCCTGACTAGAGACCCTGGTAGATTGTAGAGGAACAGAGACAGTATTTAAACCCCTGACTAGAGACCCTGGTAGATTGTAGAGGGACAGAGACAGTATTTAAACCCCTGACTAGAGACCCTGGTAGATTGTAGAGGGACAGAGACAGTATTTAAACCCCTGACTAGAGACCCTGGTAGATTGTAGAGGAACAGAGGAACAGAGACAGTATTTAAACCCCTGACTAGAGACCCTGGTAGATTGTAGAGGAACAGAGACAGTATTTAAACCCCTGACTAGAGACCCTGGTAGATTGTAGAGGAACAGAGACAGTATTTAAACCCCTGACTAGAGACCCTGGTAGATTGTAGAGGAACAGAGGGACAGAGACAGTATTTAAACCCCTGACTAGAGACCCTGGTAGATTGTAGAGGGACAGAGACAGTATTTAAACCCCTGACTAGAGACCCTGGTAGATTGTAGAGGAACAGAGACAGTATTTAAACCCCTGACTAGAGACCCTGGTAGATTGTAGAGGAACAGAGACAGTATTTAAACCCCTGACTAGAGACCCTGGTAGATTGTAGAGGAACAGAGGAACAGAGACAGTATTTAAACCCCTGACTAGAGACCCTGGTAGATTGTAGAGGAACAGAGACAGTATTTAAACCCCTGACTAGAGACCCTGGTAGATTGTAGAGGAACAGAGACAGTATTTAAACCCCTGACTAGAGACCCTGGTAGATTGTAGAGGAACAGAGACAGTATTTAAACCCCTGACTAGAGACCCTGGTAGATTGTAGAGGAACAGAGGAACAGAGACAGTATTTAAACCCCTGACTAGAGACCCTGGTAGATTGTAGAGGAACAGAGACAGTATTTAAAACCCCTGACTAGAGACCCTGGTAGATTGTAGAAGAACAGAGACAGTATTTAAACCCCTGACTAGAGACCCTGGTAGATTGTAGAGGAACAGAGACAGTATTTAAACCCCTGACTAGAGACCCTGGTAGATTGTAGAGGAACAGAGACAGTATTTAAACCCCTGACTAGAGACCCTGGTAGATTGTAGAGGAACAGAGACAGTATTTAAACCCCTGACTAGAGACCCTGGTAGATTGTAGAGGAACAGAGGAACAGAGACAGTATTTAAACCCCTGACTAGAGACCCTGGTAGATTGTAGAGGAACAGAGGAACAGAGACAGTATTTAAACCCCTGACTAGAGACCCTGGTAGATTGTAGAGGAACAGAGACAGTATTTAAACCCCTGGCTAGAGACCCTGGTAGATTGTAGAGGAACAGAGACAGTATTTAAACCCCTGACTAGAGACCCTGGTAGATTGTAGAGGAACAGAGACAGTATTTAAACCCCTGACTAGAGACCCTGGTAGATTGTAGAGGAACAGAGGAACAGAGACAGTATTTAAACCCCTGACTAGAGACCCTTGTCACGCCCTGGCTCGGGGGACTCTCGTATGTTGAGCCAGGGTGTTAGTTTCTATGTTTTGTTGTGGGTTCTAGGTTATTGTATTTCTTTGTTTGAGTGACTCCCAATCAGAGGTAACGAGTGTCAGCTGTTGGCTCGTTGTCTCTGATTGGGAGCCATATTTAACTATCTGTCTTTCACGTTGTGTTTGTGGTTTCTTGTTCTAGTTGGTTTGTGTTAAACTGTAGACGTCACGTTTTCGTTTGTGTTTTTGATCGTGTGATCATTTATAGTAATAAATTATGTTCACCTTCAACGCTGCGCATTGGTCCTCTATGTTAGACGATCGTGACAACCCTGGTAGATTGTAGAGGGACAGAGACAGTATTTAAAACCCCTGACTAGAGACCCTGGTAGATTGTAGAGGAACAGAGACAGTATTTAAACCCCTGACTAGAGACCCTGGTAGATTGTAGAGGAACAGAGGAACAGAGACAGTATTTAAACCCCTGACTAGAGACCCTGGTAGATTGTAGAGGGACAGAGACAGTATTTAAACCCCTGACTAGAGACCCTGGTAGATTGTAGAGGAACAGAGACAGTATTTAAACCCCTGACTAGAGACCCTGGTAGATTGTAGAGGGACAGAGACAGTATTTAAACCCCTGACTATAGACCCTGGTAGATTGTAGAGGAACAGAGACAGTATTTAAACCCCTGACTAGAGACCCTGGTAGATTGTAGAGGAACAGAGGAACAGAGACAGTATTTAAACCCCTGACTAGAGACCCTGGTAGATTGTAGAGGGACAGAGACAGTATTTAAACCCCTGACTAGAGACCCTGGTAGATTGTAGAGGAACAGAGGAACAGAGACAGTATTTAAACCCCTGACTAGAGACCCTGGTAGATTGTAGAGGAACAGAGGAACAGAGACAGTATTTAAACCCCTGACTAGAGACCCTGGTAGATTGTAGAGGAACAGAGGAACAGAGACAGTATTTAAACCCCTGACTAGAGACCCTGGTAGATTGTAGAGGAACAGAGGAACAGAGACAGTATTTAAACCCCTGACTAGAGACCCTGGTAGATTGTAGAGGAACAGAGACAGTATTTAAAACCCCTGACTAGAGACCCTGGTAGATTGTAGAGGAACAGAGACAGTATTTAAACCCCTGACTAGAGACCCTGGTAGATTGTAGAGGAACAGAGACAGTATTTAAACCCCTGACTAGAGACCCTGGTAGATTGTAGAGGAACAGAGACAGTATTTAAACCCCTGACTAGAGACCCTGGTAGATTGTAGAGGAACAGAGACAGTATTTAAACCCCTGACTAGAGACCCTGGTAGATTGTAGAGGAACAGAGACAGTATTTAAACCCCTGACTAGAGACCCTGGTAGATTGTAGAGGAACAGAGACAGTATTTAAACCCCTGACTAGAGACCCTGGTAGATTGTAAAGGAACAGAGACAGTATTTAAACCCCTGACTAGAGACCCTGGTAGATTGTAGAGGAACAGAGACAGTATTTAAACCCCTGACTAGAGACCCTGGTAGATTGTAGAGGGACAGAGACAGTATTTAAACCCCTGACTAGAGACCCTGGTAGATTGTAGAGGAACAGAGGAACAGAGACAGTATTTAAACCCCTGACTAGAGACCCTGGTAGATTGTAGAGGGACAGAGACAGTATTTAAACCCCTGACTAGAGACCCTGGTAGATTGTAGAGGAACAGAGGAACAGAGACAGTATTTAAACCCCTGACTAGAGACCCTGGTAGATTGTAGAGGAACAGAGGAACAGAGACAGTATTTAAACCCCTGACTAGAGACCCTGGTAGATTGTAGAGGGACAGAGACAGTATTTAAACCCCTGACTAGAGACCCTGGTAGATTGTAGAGGGACAGAGACAGTATTTAAACCCCTGACTAGAGACCCTGGTAGATTGTGGCAGAGGAACAGAGACAGTATTTAAACCCCTGACTAGAGACCCTGGTAGATTGTAGAGGAACAGAGGAACAGAGACAGTATTTAAACCCCTGACTAGAGACCCTTGTCACGCCCCTGGCTCGGGGACTCTCGTATGTTGAGCCAGGGTGTTAGTTTCTATGTTTTGTTGTGGGTTCTAGGTTATTGTATTTCTTTGTTTGAGTGACTCCCAATCAGAGGTAACGAGTGTCAGCTGTTGGCTCGTTGTCTCTGATTGGGAGCCATATTTAACTATCTGTCTTTCACGTTGTGTTTGTGGTTTCTTGTTCTAGTTGGTTTGTGTTAAACTGTAGACGTCACGTTTTCGTTTGTGTTTTTGATCGTGTGATCATTTATAGTAATAAATTATGTTCACCTTCAACGCTGCGCATTGGTCCTCTATGTTAGACGATCGTGACAACCCTGGTAGATTGTAGAGGGACAGAGACAGTATTTAAACCCCTGACTAGAGACCCTGGTAGATTGTAGAGGAACAGAGACAGTATTTAAACCCCTGACTAGAGACCCTGGTAGATTGTAGAGGAACAGAGGAACAGAGACAGTATTTAAACCCCTGACTAGAGACCCTGGTAGATTGTAGAGGGACAGAGACAGTATTTAAACCCCTGACTAGAGACCCTGGTAGATTGTAGAGGAACAGAGACAGTATTTAAACCCCTGACTAGAGACCCTGGTAGATTGTAGAGGGACAGAGACAGTATTTAAACCCCTGACTAGAGACCCTGGTAGATTGTAGAGGAACAGAGACAGTATTTAAACCCCTGACTAGAGACCCTGGTAGATTGTAGAGGAACAGAGGAACAGAGACAGTATTTAAACCCCTGACTAGAGACCCTGGTAGATTGTAGAGGGACAGAGACAGTATTTAAACCCCTGACTAGAGACCCTGGTAGATTGTAGAGAGGAACAGAGACAGTATTTAAACCCCTGACTAGAGACCCTGGTAGATTGTAGAGGAACAGAGGAACAGAGACAGTATTTAAACCCCTGACTAGAGACCCTGGTAGATTGTAGAGGGACAGAGGAACAGAGACAGTATTTAAACCCCTGACTAGAGACCCTGGTAGATTGTAGAGGAACAGAGGAACAGAGACAGTATTTAAAACCCCTGACTAGAGACCCTGGTAGATTGTAGAGGAACAGAGACAGTATTTAAACCCCTGACTAGAGACCCTGGTAGATTGTAGAGGAACAGAGACAGTATTTAAACCCCTGACTAGAGACCCTGGTAGATTGTAGAGGAACAGAGACAGTATTTAAACCCCTGACTAGAGACCCTGGTAGATTGTAGAGGAACAGAGACAGTATTTAAACCCCTGACTAGAGACCCTGGTAGATTGTAGAGGAACAGAGACAGTATTTAAACCCCTGACTAGAGACCCTGGTAGATTGTAGAGGAACAGAGACAGTATTTAAACCCCTGACTAGAGACCCTGGTAGATTGTAGAGGAACAGAGACAGTATTTAAACCCCTGACTAGAGACCCTGGTAGATTGTAAGGAACAGAGGAACAGAGACAGTATTTAAACCCCTGACTAGAGACCCTGGTAGATTGTAGAGGAACAGAGACAGTATTTAAACCCCTGACTAGAGACCCTGGTAGATTGTAGAGGAACAGAGACAGTATTTAAACCCCTGACTAGAGACCCTGGTAGATTGTAGAGGAACAGAGGAACAGAGACAGTATTTAAACCCCTGACTAGAGACCCTGGTAGATTGTAGAGGGACAGAGACAGTATTTAAACCCCTGACTAGAGACCCTGGTAGATTGTAGAGGGAACAGAGACAGTATTTAAACCCCTGACTAGAGACCCTGGTAGATTGTAGGAAGAGGAACAGAGACAGTATTTAAACCCCTGACTAGAGACCCTGGTAGATTGTAGAGGAACAGAGACAGTATTTAAAACCCCTGACTAGAGACCCTGGTAGATTGTAGAGGAACAGAGACAGTATTTAAACCCCTGACTAGAGACCCTGGTAGATTGTAGAGGAACAGAGGAACAGAGACAGTATTTAAACCCCTGACTAGAGACCCTGGTAGATTGTAGAGGAACAGAGACAGTATTTAAACCCCTGACTAGAGACCCTGGTAGATTGTAGAGGAACAGAGACAGTATTTAAACCCCTGACTAGAGACCCTGGTAGATTGTAGAGGAACAGAGGAACAGAGACAGTATTTAAACCCCTGACTAGAGACCCTGGTAGATTGTAGAGGAACAGAGACAGAGACAGTATTTAAACCCCTGACTAGAGACCCTGGTAGATTGTAGAGGAACAGAGACAGTATTTAAACCCCTGACTAGAGACCCTGGTAGATTGTAAAAGAGGAACAGAGACAGTATTTAAACCCCTGACTAGAGACCCTGGTAGATTGTAGAGGAACAGAGACAGTATTTAAACCCCTGACTAGAGACCCTGGTAGATTGTAGAGGACAGAGGAACAGAGACAGTATTTAAACCCCTGACTAGAGACCCTGGTAGATTGTAGAGGGACAGAGACAGTATTTAAACCCCTGACTAGAGACCCTGGTAGATTGTAGAGGAACAGAGACAGTATTTAAACCCCTGACTAGAGACCCTGGTAGATTGTAGAGGAACAGAGGAACAGAGACAGTATTTAAACCCCTGACTAGAGACCCTGGTAGATTGTAGAGGGACAGAGGAACAGAGACAGTATTTAAACCCCTGACTAGAGACCCTGGTAGATTGTAGAGGGACAGAGACAGTATTTAAACCCCTGACTAGAGACCCTGGTAGATTGTAGAGGAACAGAGACAGTATTTAAACCCCTGACTAGAGACCCTGGTAGATTGTAGAGGAACAGAGACAGTATTTAAACCCCTGACTAGAGACCCTGGTAGATTGTAGAGGAACAGAGACAGTATTTAAACCCCTGACTAGAGACCCTGGTAGATTGTAGAGGGACAGAGACAGTATTTAAACCCCTGACTAGAGACCCTGGTAGATTGTAGAGGAACAGAGACAGTATTTAAACCCCTGACTAGAGACCCTGGTAGATTGTAGAGGAAAGGAACAGAGACAGTATTTAAAACCCCTGACTAGAGACCCTGGTAGATTGTAGAGGAACAGAGACAGTATTTAAACCCCTGACTAGAGACCCTGGTAGATTGTAGAGGAACAGAGACAGTATTTAAACCCCTGACTAGAGACCCTGGTAGATTGTAGAGGAACAGAGACAGTATTTAAACCCCTGACTAGAGACCCTGGTAGATTGTAAGGAACAGAGGAACAGAGACAGTATTTAAACCCCTGACTAGAGACCCTGGTAGATTGTAGAGGAACAGAGACAGTATTTAAACCCCTGACTAGAGACCCTGGTAGATTGTAGAGGAACAGAGACAGTATTTAAACCCCTGACTAGAGACCCTGGTAGATTGTAGAGGAACAGAGGAACAGAGACAGTATTTAAACCCCTGACTAGAGACCCTGGTAGATTGTAGAGGAACAGAGACAGTATTTAAACCCCTGACTAGAGACCCTGGTAGATTGTAGAGGAACAGAGGAACAGAGACAGTATTTAAACCCCTGACTAGAGACCCTGGTAGATTGTAGAGGAACAGAGACAGTATTTAAACCCCTGACTAGAGACCCTGGTAGATTGTAGAGGAACAGAGACAGTATTTAAACCCCTGACTAGAGACCCTGGTAGATTGTAGAGGAACAGAGACAGTATTTAAACCCCTGACTAGAGACCCTGGTAGATTGTAGAGGAAGAGGAACAGAGACAGTATTTAAACCCCTGACTGGAGACCCTGGTAGATTGTAGAGGAACAGAGACAGTATTTAAACCCCTGACTAGAGACCCTGGTAGATTGTAGAGGAACAGAGGAACAGAGACAGTATTTAAACCCCTGACTAGAGACCCTGGTAGATTGTAGAGGAACAGAGACAGTATTTAAACCCCTGACTAGAGACCCTGGTAGATTGTAGAGGAACAGAGACAGTATTTAAACCCCTGACTAGAGACCCTGGTAGATTGTAGAGAACAGAGGAACAGAGACAGTATTTAAACCCCTGACTAGAGACCCTGGTAGATTGTAGAGGAACAGAGACAGTATTTAAACCCCTGACTAGAGACCCTGGTAGATTGTAGAGGAGAGGAACAGAGACAGTATTTAAACCCCTGACTAGAGACCCTGGTAGATTGTAGAGGAACAGAGACAGTATTTAAACCCCTGACTAGAGACCCTGGTAGATTGTAGAGGAACAGAGACAGTATTTAAACCCCTGACTAGAGACCCTGGTAGATTGTAGAGGAACAGAGACAGTATTTAAACCCCTGACTAGAGACCCTGGTAGATTGTAGAGGAACAGAGGAACAGAGACAGTATTTAAACCCCTGACTGGAGACCCTGGTAGATTGTAGAGGAACAGAGACAGTATTTAAACCCCTGACTAGAGACCCTGGTAGATTGTAGAGGAACAGAGGAACAGAGACAGTATTTAAACCCCCTGACTAGAGACCCTGGTAGATTGTAGAGGAACAGAGACAGTATTTAAACCCCTGACTAGAGACCCTGGTAGATTGTAGAGGAACAGAGACAGTATTTAAACCCCTGACTAGAGACCCTGGTAGATTGTGGGAGAGGAACAGAGACAGTATTTAAACCCCTGACTAGAGACCCTGGTAGATTGTAGAGGAACAGAGACAGTATTTAAACCCCTGACTAGAGACCCTGGTAGATTGTAGAGGAACAGAGGAACAGAGACAGTATTTAAACCCCTGACTAGAGACCCTGGTAGATTGTAGAGGAACAGAGACAGTATTTAAACCCCTGACTAGAGACCCTGGTAGATTGTAGAGGGACAGAGACAGTATTTAAACCCCTGACTAGAGACCCTGGTAGATTGTAGAGGAACAGAGACAGTATTTAAACCCCTGACTAGAGACCCTGGTAGATTGTGAGAGGAACAGAGACAGTATTTAAACCCCTGACTGGAGACCCTGGTAGATTGTAGAGAGGACAGAGACAGTATTTAAACCCCTGACTAGAGACCCTGGTAGATTGTAGAGGACAGAGGAACAGAGACAGTATTTAAAACCCCTGACTAGAGACCCTGGTAGATTGTGAGAGGAACAGAGACAGTATTTAAACCCCTGACTAGAGACCCTGGTAGATTGTAGAGGGACAGAGACAGTATTTAAACCCCTGACTAGAGACCCTGGTAGATTGTAGAGGGACAGAGACAGTATTTAAACCCCTGACTAGAGACCCTGGTAGATTGTAGAGGAACAGAGACAGTATTTAAACCCCTGACTAGAGACCCTGGTAGATTGTAGAGGAAGAGGAACAGAGACAGTATTTAAACCCCTGACTAGAGACCCTGGTAGATTGTAGAGGGAGAGAACAGAGACAGTATTTAAACCCCTGACTAGAGACCCTGGTAGATTGTAGAGGGACAGAGACAGTATTTAAACCCCTGACTAGAGACCCTGGTAGATTGTAGAGGAACAGAGACAGTATTTAAACCCCTGACTAGAGACCCTGGTAGATTGTAGAGGAACAGAGACAGTATTTAAACCCCTGACTAGAGACCCTGGTAGATTGTGAGAGGGACAGAGACAGTATTTAAACCCCTGACTAGAGACCCTGGTAGATTGTAGAGGAACAGAGACAGTATTTAAACCCCTGACTAGAGACCCTGGTAGATTGTAGAGGAACAGAGGAACAGAGACAGTATTTAAACCCCTGACTAGAGACCCTGGTAGATTGTAGAGGAACAGAGACAGTATTTAAACCCCTGACTAGAGACCCTGGTAGATTGTAGAGGAACAGAGACAGTATTTAAACCCCTGACTAGAGACCCTGGTAGATTGTAGAGGGACAGAGACAGTATTTAAACCCCTGACTAGAGACCCTGGTAGATTGTAGAGGAACAGAGGAACAGAGACAGTATTTAAAACCCCTGACTAGAGACCCTGGTAGATTGTAGAGGAACAGAGACAGTATTTAAAACCCCTGACTAGAGACCCTGGTAGATTGTAGAAGAGGAACAGAGACAGTATTTAAACCCCTGACTAGAGACCCTGGTAGATTGTAGAGGAACAGAGACAGTATTTAAACCCCTGACTAGAGACCCTGGTAGATTGTGAAGAGGAACAGAGACAGTATTTAAACCCCTGACTAGAGACCCTGGTAGATTGTAGAGGAACAGAGACAGTATTTAAAACCCTGACTAGAGACCCTGGTAGATTGTAGAGGAACAGAGACAGTATTTAAACCCCTGACTAGAGACCCTGGTAGATTGTAGAGGACGGGAACAGAGACAGTATTTAAACCCCTGACTAGAGACCCTGGTAGATTGTAGAGGAACAGAGGAACAGAGACAGTATTTAAACCCCTGACTAGAGACCCTGGTAGATTGTAGAGGGGGACAGAGACAGTATTTAAACCCCTGACTAGAGACCCTGGTAGATTGTAGAGGAACAGAGACAGTATTTAAACCCCTGACTAGAGACCCTGGTAGATTGTAGAGGAACAGAGACAGTATTTAAACCCCTGACTAGAGACCCTGGTAGATTGTAGAGGGAACAGAGACAGTATTTAAACCCCTGACTAGAGACCCTGGTAGATTGTAGAGGGACAGAGACAGTATTTAAACCCCTGACTAGAGACCCTGGTAGATTGTAGAGGGACAGAGGAACAGAGACAGTATTTAAACCCCTGACTAGAGACCCTGGTAGATTGTAGAGAGAGGAACAGAGACAGTATTTAAACCCCTGACTAGAGACCCTGGTAGATTGTGAGAGGAACAGAGACAGTATTTAAACCCCTGACTAGAGACCCTGGTAGATTGTAGAGGAACAGAGACAGTATTTAAACCCCTGACTAGAGACCCTGGTAGATTGTAGAGGGACAGAGACAGTATTTAAACCCCTGACTAGAGACCCTGGTAGATTGTAGAGGGACAGAGACAGTATTTAAACCCCTGACTAGAGACCCTGGTAGATTGTAGAGGACAGAGGAACAGAGACAGTATTTAAACCCCTGACTAGAGACCCTGGTAGATTGTGAGAGGAACAGAGACAGTATTTAAACCCCTGACTAGAGACCCTGGTAGATTGTAGAGGAACAGAGACAGTATTTAAACCCCTGACTAGAGACCCTGGTAGATTGTAGAGGGACAGAGACAGTATTTAAACCCCTGACTAGAGACCCTGGTAGATTGTAGAGGAACAGAGACAGTATTTAAACCCCTGACTAGAGACCCTGGTAGATTGTAGAGGAACAGAGACAGTATTTAAACCCCTGACTAGAGACCCTGGTAGATTGTAGAGGAACAGAGGAACAGAGACAGTATTTAAACCCCTGACTAGAGACCCTGGTAGATTGTAGAGGAACAGAGACAGTATTTAAACCCCTGACTAGAGACCCTGGTAGATTGTGAGGAGAGGAACAGAGACAGTATTTAAACCCCTGACTAGAGACCCTGGTAGATTGTAGAGGAACAGAGGAACAGAGACAGTATTTAAACCCCTGACTAGAGACCCTGGTAGATTGTAGAGGAACAGAGACAGTATTTAAACCCCTGACTAGAGACCCTGGTAGATTGTAGAGGAACAGAGGAACAGAGACAGTATTTAAACCCCTGACTAGAGACCCTGGTAGATTGTAGAGGAACAGAGACAGTATTTAAACCCCTGACTAGAGACCCTGGTAGATTGTAGAGGAACAGAGACAGTATTTAAACCCCTGACTAGAGACCCTGGTAGATTGTAGAGGAACAGAGACAGTATTTAAACCCCTGACTAGAGACCCTGGTAGATTGTAGGGAGAGGAACAGAGACAGTATTTAAACCCCTGACTAGAGACCCTGGTAGATTGTAGAGGGACAGAGACAGTATTTAAACCCCTGACTAGAGACCCTGGTAGATTGTAGAGGAACAGAGACAGTATTTAAACCCCTGACTAGAGACCCTGGTAGATTGTAGAACAGAGGAACAGAGACAGTATTTAAACCCCCTGACTAGAGACCCTGGTAGATTGTAGAGGGACAGAGACAGTATTTAAACCCCTGACTAGAGACCCTGGTAGATTGTGGAACAGAGGAACAGAGACAGTATTTAAAACCCCTGACTAGAGACCCTGGTAGATTGTAGAGGAACAGAGACAGTATTTAAACCCCTGACTAGAGACCCTGGTAGATTGTGGAGAGGAACAGAGACAGTATTTAAACCCCTGACTAGAGACCCTGGTAGATTGTAGAGGAACAGAGACAGTATTTAAACCCCTGACTAGAGACCCTGGTAGATTGTGAGAGAGGAACAGAGACAGTATTTAAACCCCTGACTAGAGACCCTGGTAGATTGTAGAGGGACAGAGACAGTATTTAAACCCCTGACTAGAGACCCTGGTAGATTGTGGGAAGAGGAACAGAGACAGTATTTAAACCCCTGACTAGAGACCCTGGTAGATTGTGAGAAAGAGGAACAGAGACAGTATTTAAAACCCCTGACTAGAGACCCTGGTAGATTGTAGAGGAACAGAGACAGTATTTAAACCCCTGACTAGAGACCCTGGTAGATTGTAGGACAGAGGAACAGAGACAGTATTTAAACCCCTGACTAGAGACCCTGGTAGATTGTAGAGGAACAGAGACAGTATTTAAACCCCTGACTAGAGACCCTGGTAGATTGTAGAACAGAGGAACAGAGACAGTATTTAAACCCCTGACTAGAGACCCTGGTAGATTGTAGAGGAACAGAGACAGTATTTAAACCCCTGACTAGAGACCCTGGTAGATTGTAGAGAAGAGGAACAGAGACAGTATTTAAACCCCTGACTAGAGACCCTGGTAGATTGTAGAGGAACAGAGACAGTATTTAAACCCCTGACTAGAGACCCTGGTAGATTGTAGAGGAACAGAGACAGTATTTAAACCCCTGACTAGAGACCCTGGTAGATTGTAGAGGAACAGAGACAGTATTTAAACCCCTGACTAGAGACCCTGGTAGATTGTGGAGAGGGACAGAGACAGTATTTAAACCCCTGACTAGAGACCCTGGTAGATTGTAGAGGAACAGAGACAGTATTTAAACCCCTGACTAGAGACCCTGGTAGATTGTAGAGGGACAGAGACAGTATTTAAACCCCTGACTAGAGACCCTGGTAGATTGTAGAGGAACAGAGGAACAGAGACAGTATTTAAACCCCTGACTAGAGACCCTGGTAGATTGTAGAGGAGAGGAACAGAGACAGTATTTAAACCCCTGACTAGAGACCCTGGTAGATTGTAGAGGAACAGAGACAGTATTTAAACCCCTGACTAGAGACCCTGGTAGATTGTAGAGGAACAGAGACAGTATTTAAACCCCTGACTAGAGACCCTGGTAGATTGTAGAGGGACAGAGACAGTATTTAAACCCCTGACTAGAGACCCTGGTAGATTGTAGAGGAACAGAGACAGTATTTAAACCCCTGACTAGAGACCCTGGTAGATTGTAGAGGGACAGAGACAGTATTTACAAACCCCTGACTAGAGACCCTGGTAGATTGTAGGGACAGAGGAACAGAGACAGTATTTAAACCCCTGACTAGAGACCCTGGTAGATTGTAGAGGAACAGAGACAGTATTTAAACCCCTGACTAGAGACCCTGGTAGATTGTAGAGGGACAGAGACAGTATTTAAACCCCTGACTAGAGACCCTGGTAGATTGTAGAGGAACAGAGACAGTATTTAAACCCCTGACTAGAGACCCTGGTAGATTGTAGAGGGACAGAGACAGTATTTAAACCCCTGACTAGAGACCCTGGTAGATTGTAGAGGGACAGAGACAGTATTTAAACCCCTGACTAGAGACCCTGGTAGATTGTAGAGGAACAGAGACAGTATTTAAACCCCTGACTAGAGACCCTGGTAGATTGTAGAGGAACAGAGGAACAGAGACAGTATTTAAACCCCTGACTAGAGACCCTGGTAGATTGTAGAGGAACAGAGACAGTATTTAAACCCCTGACTAGAGACCCTGGTAGATTGTAGAGGAGAGGGACAGAGACAGTATTTAAACCCCTGACTAGAGACCCTGGTAGATTGTAGAGGAACAGAGACAGTATTTAAACCCCTGACTAGAGACCCTGGTAGATTGTAAGAGGAACAGAGACAGTATTTAAACCCCTGACTAGAGACCCTGGAGATTGTAGAGGGACAGAGACAGTATTTAAACCCCTGACTAGAGACCCTGGTAGATTGTAGAGGAACAGAGACAGTATTTAAACCCCTGACTAGAGACCCTGGTAGATTGTAGAGGGACAGAGACAGTATTTAAACCCCTGACTAGAGACCCTGGTAGATTGTAGAAAAGAGGAACAGAGACAGTATTTAAACCCCTGACTAGAGACCCTGGTAGATTGTAGAGGAACAGAGGAACAGAGACAGTATTTAAACCCCTGACTAGAGACCCTGGTAGATTGTAGAGGAACAGAGACAGTATTTAAAACCCCTGACTAGAGACCCTGGTAGATTGTGGAAGAGGAACAGAGACAGTATTTAAACCCCTGACTAGAGACCCTGGTAGATTGTAGAGGGACAGAGACAGTATTTAAACCCCTGACTAGAGACCCTGGTAGATTGTAGAGGGACAGAGACAGTATTTAAACCCCTGACTAGAGACCCTGGTAGATTGTAGAGGAACAGAGACAGTATTTAAACCCCTGACTAGAGACCCTGGTAGATTGTAGAGGAACAGAGGAACAGAGACAGTATTTAAACCCCTGACTAGAGACCCTGGTAGATTGTAGAGGAACAGAGACAGTATTTAAACCCCTGACTAGAGACCCTGGTAGATTGTAGAGGAACAGAGACAGTATTTAAACCCCTGACTAGAGACCCTGGTAGATTGTAGAGGGACAGAGACAGTATTTAAACCCCTGACTAGAGACCCTGGTAGATTGTAGAGGAACAGAGACAGTATTAAACCCCTGACTAGAGACCCTGGTAGATTGTAGAGGAACAGAGACAGTATTTAAACCCCTGACTAGAGACCCTGGTAGATTGTAGAGAACAGAGGAACAGAGACAGTATTTAAACCCCTGACTAGAGACCCTGGTAGATTGTGGAGAGGAACAGAGACAGTATTTAAACCCCTGACTAGAGACCCTGGTAGATTGTAGAGGAACAGAGACAGTATTTAAACCCCTGACTAGAGACCCTGGTAGATTGTAGAGGGACAGAGACAGTATTTAAACCCCTGACTAGAGACCCTGGTAGATTGTAGAGGAACAGAGACAGTATTTAAACCCCTGACTAGAGACCCTGGTAGATTGTAGAGGGACAGAGACAGTATTTAAACCCCTGACTAGAGACCCTGGTAGATTGTGGAAGAGGAACAGAGACAGTATTTAAACCCCTGACTAGAGACCCTGGTAGATTGTAGAGGAACAGAGACAGTATTTAAACCCCTGACTAGAGACCCTGGTAGATTGTAGAGGAACAGAGACAGAGAGACAGTATTTAAACCCCTGACTAGAGACCCTGGTAGATTGTAGAGGGACAGAGACAGTATTTAAAACCCCTGACTAGAGACCCTGGTAGATTGTAGAGGGACAGAGACAGTATTTAAAACCCTGACTAGAGACCCTGGTAGATTGTAGAGGAACAGAGACAGTATTTAAACCCCTGACTAGAGACCCTGGTAGATTGTAGAGGAACAGAGACAGTATTTAAACCCCTGACTAGAGACCCTGGTAGATTGTAGAGGAACAAGGAACAGAGACAGTATTTAAACCCCTGACTAGAGACCCTGGTAGATTGTAGAGGAGACAGTATTTAAACCCCTGACTAGAGACCCTGGTAGATTGTAGAGGAACAGAGACAGTATTTAAACCCCTGACTAGAGACCCTGGTAGATTGTAGAGGGACAGAGACAGTATTTAAACCCCTGACTAGAGACCCTGGTAGATTGTAGAGGGACAGAGACAGTATTTAAACCCCTGACTAGAGACCCTGGTAGATTGTGAGAGAGGGACAGAGACAGTATTTAAACCCCTGACTAGAGACCCTGGTAGATTGTAGAGGGACAGAGGGACAGAGACAGTATTTAAAACCCCTGACTAGAGACCCTGGTAGATTGTAGAGGGACAGAGACAGTATTTAAACCCCTGACTAGAGACCCTGGTAGATTGTAGAGGGACAGAGGAACAGAGACAGTATTTAAAACACTGACTAGAGACCCTGGTAGATTGTAGAGGAACAGAGACAGTATTTAAACCCCTGACTAGAGACCCTGGTAGATTGTAGAGGGACAGAGACAGTATTTAAACCCCTGACTAGAGACCCTGGTAGATTGTAGAGGAACAGAGACAGTATTTGGCCAAACCCCTGACTAGAGACCCTGGTAGATTGTAGAGGGACAGAGACAGTATTTAAACCCCTGACTAGAGACCCTGGTAGATTGTAGGAGGAACAGAGACAGTATTTAAAACCCCCTGACTAGAGACCCTGGTAGATTGTAGAGGAACAGAGACAGTATTTAAACCCCTGACTAGAGACCCTGGTAGATTGTAGAGGAACAGAGACAGTATTTAAACCCCTGACTAGAGACCCTGGTAGATTGTAGAGAGGACAGAGACAGTATTTAAACCCCTGACTAGAGACCCTGGTAGATTGTAGAGGGACAGAGACAGTATTTAAACCCCTGACTAGAGACCCTGGTAGATTGTAGAGGAACAGAGACAGTATTTAAACCCCTGACTAGAGACCCTGGTAGATTGTAGAGGGACAGAGACAGTATTTAAACCCCTGACTAGAGACCCTGGTAGATTGTAGAGGGACAGAGACAGTATTTAAACCCCTGACTAGAGACCCTGGTAGATTGTAGAGGAACAGAGACAGTATTTAAACCCCTGACTAGAGACCCTGGTAGATTGTAGAGGAACAGAGACAGTATTTAAACCCCTGACTAGAGACCCTGGTAGATTGTAGAGGGACAGAGACAGTATTTAAAACCCCTGACTAGAGACCCTGGTAGATTGTAGAGGGAACAGAGACAGTATTTAAACCCCTGACTAGAGACCCTGGTAGATTGTAGAGGAACAGAGGAACAGAGACAGTATTTAAACCCCTGACTAGAGACCCTGGTAGATTGTAGAGGAACAGAGACAGTATTTAAACCCCTGACTAGAGACCCTGGTAGATTGTAGAGGGACAGAGGGACAGAGACAGTATTTAAACCCCTGACTAGAGACCCTGGTAGATTGTAGAGGGACAGAGACAGTATTTAAACCCCTGACTAGAGACCCTGGTAGATTGTAGAGGAACAGAGACAGTATTTAAACCCCTGACTAGAGACCCTGGTAGATTGTAGAGGAACAGAGGAACAGAGACAGTATTTAAACCCCTGACTAGAGACCCTGGTAGATTGTAGAGGAACAGAGGGACAGAGACAGTATTTAAACCCCTGACTAGAGACCCTGGTAGATTGGTAGAGGAACAGAGACAGTATTTAAACCCCTGACTAGAGACCCTGGTAGATTGTGAGGCAGAGGAACAGAGACAGTATTTAAACCCCTGACTAGAGACCCTGGTAGATTGTAGAGGGACAGAGACAGTATTTAAACCCCTGACTAGAGACCCTGGTAGATTGTAGAGGAACAGAGACAGTATTTAAACCCCTGACTAGAGACCCTGGTAGATTGTAGAGGGAGAGGAACAGAGACAGTATTTAAACCCCTGACTAGAGACCCTGGTAGATTGTAAAGAGGAACAGAGACAGTATTTAAACCCCTGACTAGAGACCCTGGTAGATTGTAGAGGAACAGAGACAGTATTTAAACCCCTGACTAGAGACCCTGGTAGATTGTAGAGGGAACAGAGACAGTATTTAAACCCCTGACTAGAGACCCTGGTAGATTGTAGAGGAACAGAGACAGTATTTAAACCCCTGACTAGAGACCCTGGTAGATTGTGAGGAGAGGGACAGAGACAGTATTTAAACCCCTGACTAGAGACCCTGGTAGATTGTAGAGGAACAGAGACAGTATTTAAACCCCTGACTAGAGACCCTGGTAGATTGTAGAGGAACAGAGACAGTATTTAAACCCCTGACTAGGAGACCCAGATTGTAGAGGGACAGAGACAGTATTTAAACCCCTGACTAGAGACCCTGGTAGATTGTAGAGAACATGAGGAACAGAGACAGTATTTAAAACCCCTGACTAGAGACCCTGGTAGATGTAGAGGAACAGAGACGACGAGGAGAGGAACAGAGAGACAGTATTTAAACCCCTGACTAGAATCCCTGGTAGATTGTAGAGGAACAGAGGAACAGAGACAGTATTTAAACCCCTGACTAGAGACCCTGGTAGATTGTAGAGGAACAGAGACAGTATTTAAACCCCTGACTAGAGACCCTGGTAGATTGTAGAGGAACAGAGACAGTATTTAAAACCCCTGACTAGAGACCCTGGTAGATTGTAGAGGGACAGAAGAGACAGTATTTAAACCCCTGACTAGAGACCCTGGTAGATTGTGAGAGGAACAGAGACAGTATTTGAAACCCCTGACTAGAGACCCTGGTAGATTGTAGAGGAACAGAGGAACAGAGACAGTATTTAAACCCCTGACTAGAGACCCTGGTAGATTGTAGAGGAACAGAGACAGTATTTAAAACCCCTGACTAGAGACCCTGGTAGATTGTAGAGGAACAGAGACAGTATTCAAAACCCCTGACTAGAGACCCTGGTAGATTGTAGAGGAACAGAGACAGTATTTAAACCCTGACTAGAGACCCTGGTAGATTGTAGAGGCGAGGAACAGAGACAGTATTTAAACCCCTGACTAGAGACCCTGGTAGATTGTAGAGGAACAGAGACAGTATTTAAACCCCTGACTAGAGACCCTGGTAGATTGTGAGAGGAACAGAGGAACAGAGACAGTATTTAAACCCCTGACTAGAGACCCTGGTAGATTGTAGAGGAACAGAGACAGTATTTAAACCCCTGACTAGAGACCCTGGTAGATTGTAGAGGGACAGAGACAGTATTTAAACCCCTGACTAGAGACCCTGGTAGATTGTAGAGGGACAGAGACAGTATTTAAACCCTGACTAGAGACCCTGGTAGATTGTAGAGGAACAGAGGAACAGAGCCAGTAGTTTAAAACTCTGACTAGAGACCCTGGTAGATTGTGGAGGAAAGAGAAGAGAACAGAGACAGTATTTAAACCCCTGACTAGAGACCCTGGTAGATTGTAGAGGAACAGAGACAGTATTTAAACCCCTGACTAGAGACCCTGTTAGATTGTAGAGGAACAGAGACAGTATTTAAACCCCTGACTAGAGACCCTGGTAGATTGTAGAGGGACAGAGACAGTATTTAAACCCTGACTAGAGACCCTGGTAGATTGTAGAGGGACAGAGACAGTATTTAAAACCCCTGACTAGAGACCCTAGATTGTAGAGGGACAGAAGACAGTATTTAAAACCCCTGACTAGAGACCCTGGTAGATTGTGGAAGAACAGAGGAACAGAGACAGTATTGAAACCCCTGACTGAGAGACCCTGGTAGATTGTAGAGGAACAGAGACAGTATTTAAACCCCTGACTAGAGACCCTGGTAGATTGTAGAGGAACAGAGACAGTATTTAAACCCCTGACTAGAGACCCTGGTAGATTGTAGAGGGACAGAGACAGTATTTAAACCCCTGACTAGAGACCCTGGTAGATTGTAGAGGAACAGAGACAGTATTTAAACCCCTGACTAGAGACCCTGGTAGATTGTAGAGGAGACAGAGACAGTATTTAAAACCCCTGACTAGAGACCCTGGTAGATTGTAGAGGAACAGAGGAACAGAGACAGTATTTAAACCCCTGACTAGAGACCCTGGTAGATTGTAGAGGAACAGAGACAGTATTTCCAAACCCCTGACTAGAGACCCTGGTAGATTGTAGAGAACAGAGACAGTATTTAAAACCCTGACTAGAGACCCTGGTAGATTGTAGAGGAACAGAGACAGTATTTAAAACCCTGACTAGAGACCCTGGTAGATTGTAGAGGGACAGAGACAGTATTTAAACCCCTGACTAGAGACCCTGGTAGATTGTAGAGGAAAACAGAGACAGTATTTAAACCCCTGACTAGAGACCCTGGTAGATTGTAGAGGGACAGAGACAGTATTTAAACCCCTGACTAGGAGACCCTGGTAGATTGTAGAGGAACAGAGGTGGAGCAGAGACAGTATTTAAACCCCTGACTAGAGACCCTGTGTAGATTGTAGAGGACAGGAGACAGTATTTAAACCCCTGACTAGAGACCCTGGTAGATTGTAGAGGAACGAGACAGTATTTAAACCCCTGACTAGAGACCCTGGTAGATTGTAGAGGAACAGAGACAGTATTTAAACCCCTGACTAGAGACCCTGGTAGATTGTAGAGGAACAGAGACAGTATTTAAACCCCCTGACTAGAGACCTGGTAGATTGTAGAGGGACAGAGACAGTATTTAAACCCCTGACTAGAGACCCTGGTAGATTGTAGAGGGACAGAGACAGTATTTAAACCCCTGACTAGAGACCCTGGTAGATTGTGAGAGGGACAGAGACAGTATTTAAACCCTGACTAGAGACCCTGGTAGATTGTAGAGGAACAGAGACAGTATTTAAACCCCTGACTAGAGACCCTGGTAGATTGTAGAGGGACAGAGACAGTATTTAAACCCCTGACTAGAGACCCTGGTAGATTGTAGAGGGACAGAGGGACAGAGACAGTATTTAAACCCCTGACTAGAGACCCTGGTAGATTGTAGAGGAACAGAGACAGTATTTAAACCCCTGACTAGAGACCCTGGTAGATTGTAGAGAGAGACAGTATTTAAACCCCTGACTAGAGACCCTGGTAGATTGTAGAGGAACAGAGACAGTGTTTAAAACCCCTGACTAGAGACCCTGGTAGATTGTAGAGGGACAGAGACAGTATTTAAACCCCTGACTAGAGACCCTGGTAGATTGTAGAGGAACAGAGACAGTATTTAAAACCCCTGACTAGAGACCCTGGTAGATTGTAGAGGAACAGAGACAGTATTTAAACCCCTGACTAGAGACCCTGGTAGATTGTAGAGGGACAGAGGACAGAGACAGTAGTCAAACCCCTGACTAGAGACCCTGGTAGATTGTAGAGGAACAGAGACAGTATTTAAACCCCTGACTGTAGACCCTGGTAGATTGTAGAGGGACAGAGACAGTATTTAAACCCCTGACTAGAGACCCTGGTAGATTGTAGAGGGACAGAGGAACAGAGACAGTATTTAAACCCCTGACTAGAGACCCTGGTAGATTGTAGAGGGACAGAGACAGTATTTAAACCCCTGACTAGAGACCCTGGTAGATTGTAGAGGGACAGAGACAGTATTTAAACCCCTGACTAGAGACCCTGGTAGATTGTAGAGGAACAGAGACAGTATTTAAACCCCTGACTAGAGACCCTGGTAGATTGTAGAGGGACAGAGGAACAGAGACAGTATTTAAACCCCTGACTAGAGACCCTGGTAGATTGTAGAGGGACAGAGACAGTATTTAAACCCCTGACTAGAGACCCTGGTAGATTGTAGAGGAACAGAGGAACAGAGACAGTATTTAAACCCTGACTAGAGACCCTGGTAGATTGTAGAGGACAGACAGAGACAGTATTTAAACCCCCTGACTAGAGACCCTGGTAGATTGTAGAGGAACAGAGACAGTATTTAAAACCCCTGACTAGAGACCCTGGTAGATTGTAGAGGGACAGAGACAGTATTTAAACCCCTGACTAGAGACCCTGGTAGATTGTAGAGGGACAGAGACAGTATTTAAACCCTGACTAGAGACCCTGGTAGATTGTAGAGGAACAGAGACAGTATTTAAACCCCCTGACTAGAGACCCTGGTAGATTGTAGAGGAACGAGACAGTATTTAAACCCCTGACTAGAGACCCTGGTAGATTGTAGAGGGACAGAGACAGTATTTAAACCCCTGACTAGAGACCCTGGTAGATTGTAGAGGAACAGAGACAGTATTTAAACCCCTGACTAGAGGACCCTGGTAGATTGTAGAGGAACAGAGACAGTATTTAAACCCTGACTAGAGACCCTGGTAGATTGTAAAGAGGAACAGAGACAGTCATTTAAACCCCTGACTAGAGACCCTGGTAGATTGTAGAGGGACAGAGACAGTATTTAAACCCTGACTAGAGACCCTGGTAGATTGTAGAGGAACAGAGACAGTATTTAAACCCCTGACTAGAGACCCTGGTAGATTGTGTAGAGGAACAGAAGACAGATATTTAAACCCCTGACTAGAGACCCTGGTAGATTGTAGAGGGGACAGAGACAGTATTTGACAACCCCTGACTAGAGACCCTGGTAGATTGTAGAGGAACAGAGACAGTATGGTTAAACCCCTGACTAGAGACCCTGGTAGATTGTAGAGGAAAGAGAACAGAGACAGTATTTAAACCCTGACTAGAGACCCTGGTAGATTGTAGAGGGACAGAG
>NW_025536760.1:0-50176 GCF_020615455.1 Coregonus clupeaformis
ACTGGTTGAATCAATGTTGATTCCATGTCATTTCCATTAAATTACGTTGAACCAACGGGAATAGACATTGAATTGACGTCTGTGGTCAGTGGGTAAGATGCAGATTCACTTGACTCATCTGTTGATCTAGTGATTGATTGATTGATTGGTTTGACATTCCTGTTTTTGAGATTTGATACAAAGTGTCTATTCCAATGTATTTAATCATTGACAAAAGCTATGGACAAATATCACCATATTTCTCATCATTTCCAGGATTCTGCCGCCATTTCAGTAGTCTTCCCTCAGACTGCTGTGTGTCTCTGGGGCAGGGAATGTTGGGTAATAGTGTGCTGAGCTGCTGTCTGCCTCTGACTACACAGCTGAGGGGTTCTGAATCCCCAACTAGCCCCACTGGCATCCCCCTGTCTGGAAACACACACACACACACAAATGTACACACACGCACACATGAATATGAATGCACACACACACACACTGCCCAGAGTGGGAGAAAACGTGCTTTGGGCGATGGCATTTCACTTCCTTATGTTCAAATACATTTACCCAGACAAATATGATTCTTAATGTTCTGAATTGTTCAGTGGGGTCTTTCTCTAACATATAATTTTACATTTACATAATTTAGCAGACGCTCTTATCCAGAGCGACGTACAAATTGGTGCATTCAACTTATGATAGCCAGTGGGACAACCACTTTTTTTTTAATGGGGGTGGGGGAGGGGGGTAGAAGGATTACTTTATACTATTCCAGGTATTCCCCTTAAAGAGGTAGGGTTTCAAGTGTCTCCGGAAGGTGGTCAGTGACTCCGCTGACCTAGGCGTCGTGGGGAGCTTGTTCCACCATTGGGGTGCCAGAGCAGCGAATAGCTTTGACTGGGCTGAGCGGGAACTGTGCTTCCGTAGAGGTAGGGGAGCTAGCAGGCCAGAGGTGGATGAACGTAGTGCCCTCGTTTGGGTGTAGGGTCTGATCAGAGCCTGAAGGTAAGGAGGTGCCGTTGCCCTCACAGCTCCGTAGGCAAGCACCATGGTCTTGTAGTAGATGCAAGCCTCAACTGGAAGCCAGTGGAGTGTGCGGAGGAGGCTGGGGTGACATGAGAGAACTTGGGAAGGTTGAACACCAGACGGGCTGCAGCGTTCTGGATAAGCTGTAGGGTTTAATGGCACAGGCAGGGAGCCCAGCCAACAGCGAGTTGCAGTAATCCAGACGGGAGATGACAAGTGCCTGGATTAGGACCTGTGCCGCTTTCTGTGTAGGTAGATGGTCGTTACTCTGCGAATGTTGTAGAGCATGAACCTGCAGGATCGGGTCACCGCTTGATGTTAGCGGAGAACGACAGGGTGTTGTCAGGGTCGCGCCGAGGTTCTTTGCACTCTGGGAGGAGGGACACAATGGAGTTGTCAACCGTGGATGGCGAGATCATGGAGCGGGCAGTCCCTTCCCCCGGGAGAAAGAGCAGCTCCGTCTTGCCGAGATTCAGCTTGAGGTGGTGATCCGACATCCACACTGATATGTCTGCCAGACATGCAGAGATGCGATTCGCCACCTGGTTAAAAGAAGGGGGAAAGGAGAAAATTAATTGTGTGTCGTCTGTGTAGCAATGATAGAGCCAAGACTTGGTGTATAGAGAGAATAGGAGAGGGCCTAGAACTGAGCCCTGGGGGACACCAGTGGTGAGAGCATGTGGTGCGGAGACAGATTCTCGCCACGCCACCTGGTAGGAGCGACCTGTCAGGTAGGACGCAATCCAAGAGTAGAGCAGCGCGGAGATGCCCAACTCGGAGAGGGTGGAGAGGAGGATCCCTGATGGTTCACAGTATCAAAGGCAGCAGATAGATCTAGAAGGATAAGAGCAGAGGAGAGAGGTTAGCTTTAGCAGTGCGGAGAGACTCCGTGCACAGAGAAGAGCAGTCTCAGTTGAATGACCAGTCTTGAAACCTGACTGGTTTGGATCAAGAAGGTCATTCTTAGAGAGATAGCAGGAGAGTTGTCTAGAGACGGCACGCTCAAGAGTTTTGGAGAGAAAAGAAAGAAGGGTTACTGGTCTGTAGTTGTTGACATCGGAGGGATCGAGTGTAGGTTTTTTGAGGAGGGGTGCAACTCTCACTCTCTTGAAGACAGAAGGGACATGGCCAGCGGTCAAGGATGAGTTGATGAGCGAGGTGAGGTAAGGTAAGGTAGAAGGTCTCCGGAAATAGTCTGGAGAAGAGAGGAGGGATAGGGTCAAGCGGGCAGGTTGTTGGGCGGCGGCCGTCACAAGTCGCAAGATTTCATCTGGAGAGAGAGGGAGAATGAAGTCAAAGCATAGGTAGGGCAGTGTGAGCAGGACCAGCGGTGTCATTTGACTTAATAATGAGGATCGGATGTCGTCAACCTTCTTTTTCAAAATGGTTGACGAAGTCATCCACAGAGAGGGAGGGGAGGAGGAGGAGGATTCCTTCAGCAGGGGAGGAGAAGGTGGCAAAGAGCTTCCTAGGGTTAGAGGCAAAGGCTTGACATTTAAGAGTGGTAGAAAGTTGCTTTGGCAGCGGAAACAGAGGAAGAGAGAATGTAGAGAGGAGGGAGGAAAAGATGACAGGTCCAGCAGGGAGTCTAGGTTTTCCTCCATTTCCGCTCGGCTGCCTGGAGCCCTCTTCTGTGAGCTCGCAATGAGTCGTCAAGCCACGGAGCAGGAGGGGAGGACCGAGCCGGCCGGGAAGATAGGGGACATAGAGAGTCAAAGATGCAGAAAAGGGGAGGAGAGGAGGGTTGAGGGAGGCAGAATCAGGAGATTGCGGAGGGGAGAAGGATTTAGCAGAGGGAAGAGATGATAGGATGGAAGAGGAGAGAGTAGCGGGAGAGAGAGAGCAAGCGTTGCGACGGCACATTACCATCTGAGTAGGGGCAGAGTGAGTTGTGTTGGAGGAGGCGAGAGAGAAAAGGATACAAAGTAGTGGTCAGAGACTTGGAGGAGTTGCAGTGAGATTAGTAGAAGAACAGCATCTAGTAAAGATGAGGTCGAAGCGGTGCCTGCCTTGTAGAGTAGAGGGGGGCGGTGAGAGGGTGAGGTCGAAAGAGGAAAGGAGTGGAAAGAAGGAGGCAGAGAGAAATGAGTCAAAGGTAGACGTAGGGAGGTTAAAGTCACCCAGAACTGTGAGGGGTGAGCCATCCTCAGGAAATGAACTTATCAAGGTGTCAAGCTCATTGATGAACTCTCCAAGGAACCTGGAGGGCGATACATGACAAGGATGTTAAGCTTGAATGGGCTAGTGACTGTGACAGCATGGAATTCAAATGAGGAGATAGACAGATGGGTCAGGGGAGAAGAGAGAGAATGTCCACTTGGGAGAGATGAGGATTCCTGTGACCACCGCACGCTGACCAGATACTCTCGGGAATGCGAAAACACATGGTCAGACGAGAGAGCAGTAGGAGTAGCAGTGTTTTCTGTGGTAATCCATGTTTCCGTCAGCGCCTAAGAAGTCGAGGGACTGGAGGGTAGCATAGGCTGAGATGAACTCTGCCTTGTTGGCCGCAGAACGGCAGTTCAGAGAATCCCAGAGACCTGGAACTCCACGTGGGTCGTGCGCGCGAGGACCACCAGATTGAGTGGCAACAGCCATGTGGTGTGAAGCGTTTGTATGGCCTGTGCAGAGAGGAGAGAACAGGGATAGACAGACACATAGTTGACAGGCTACAGAAAAAAGGCTACAACAATGCAAATGAGATCGGAATGAAATGAACTAAACATCTGGGAAAAGCGAAACTACGTTTCACTGAAACACTCAAATATAACTCTCATTAACATTATATCAAAAAGTCAGATTTCGTGACCTAATACATCCGAAATAATAATTTTGAGGATTTTACACTTCTTTTTGGTCGTTGTCTTCCAAGTTGTTTCTGTGGGTTGTAAAAGCTAAATTAGCATGACACAAGCTGAATTACATGTAAAAAAGGCTTTGAAATAAAAGCTTGCGGTACGCTCAGTGCTCCGTTGACATTTCAAAGAGATAAGTTTGTTTTTGTGAAAAGTCTTCGAAAAAAGAAAACGAACTTCGCATTAATATGAACAACAAAGAGTTCAATATGAAAATACTACATGTCATGTCTCAAAATCAATATCTATCTTACCTCTATATTGTTTTTATGTCCTCCGGATTTGGAAGAAGAAAGATGACGAGTTCAATGATAACCCACTAGGAACAGTTCAATGATAACCCACTAGGAACAGTTCAATGATAACCCACTAGGAACAGTTCAACGTCTAGTTTTGATGTACATTTAGTTGAGTTGTCAACTAATGTGAAATCACCACTTGTTTTCTCAGGCCTTCATTGATTTAGTGCTTGCCGAATTTGACCATCCTACAAAAGTTAAAACTCCCAATAAGTTTTGAACGAATTATGATGGAGACATACGAGGTTTGGACCATTGGTTTTCTTAGAGGAGTATCTACACAATTAACATATTATATTACACATTGGTCAAAAGAAGCTCTTTGAGAGAGAGAGAGAGAGAGAGAGAGAGAGAGGGAGAGAGGGAGAGAGGGAGAGAGAGACAGAGAGAGACAGAGAGAGAGAGAGAGAGAGAGAGAGAGAGAAACAACCTGGAGGTGACAGCATTCCCTCCCCATATGCCCCCTAGGCACAACCTACGACAACATAACCAACAAGAACGGTCACGACTCCTGCAGCTCTGTCGCACACTGGGTATGTACATAGTCAATGGTAGGCTTTGAGGGGACTCCTATGGTAGGGTACACCTATAGCTCATCTCTTGGCAGTAGTACTGTAGACTACTTTATCACTGACCTCAACCCGAGAGTCTCTCAGAGCGTTCAGATCAGCCCACTGACACCCCCTATCAGACCACAGCAAAATCACAGTCTACTTGAACAGAGCAATACTCAATCATGAGGCATCAAAGCCAAAGGAACTGAATAATATTAAGAAATGCTATAGATGGGAAGGAAAGTGAGTATTTGAAACCTACCAAAAACAATTAGGAAACAACAAATTCAATCCATTCTAGACAACTTCCCTGGACAAAACGTTCCACTGTAATAGTGAAGGTGTAAACTTGGCAGTAGAAAACCTAAACAGTATATTTGACCTCTCAGCTTCCTATCAAATCTAAAAATCTCTAACAGAAAAACCAAAGAAAAGTAATAACACGTGATAAATGGTTTGATGAAGAATGCAAAAACCAAAGAAAGAAATTGAGAAACCTATCAACCAAAAACATAGAGACCCAGAAAACCTGAGCCTACGCCTTCACTATGGTGAATCACTAAAACAATACAGAGAAATACACCACGGAAAAAAGAAGGAACAGCATGTCAGAAATCAGCTCAATGTAATTGAAGAATCCATAGACTCTAACCACTTCTGGGAAAATTGGAAAACACTAAACAAACAACAACACAAGAGCTATCTATCCAAAACGGAGATGTATGGGTAAACCACTTCTCCAATCTTTTTGGCCCTATAACAGAGAACAAACAGCAAAAAAATATACATGATCAAATGCAAATCTTAGAATCAACTATTAAAGACTACCAGAACCCACTGGATTCTCCAATTACATTGAATGAACTACAGGACAAAATACAAACCCTCCAACCCAAAAGTCCTGTGGTGTTGATGGTATCCTCAATGAAATGATAAAATATACAGACCACAAATTTCAATTAGCTATGCTTAAAACTCTTTAACATCATCCTTAGCTCTGGCATCTTCCCCAATATTTGGAACCAAGGACTGATCACCCCAATCCACAAAAGTGGGAGAGACAAATTTGACCCCAATAACTACCGTGGGATATGCGTCAACAGCAACCTTGGGAAAATCCTCTGCATTATCATTAACAGCAGACTAGTTCATTTCCTCAGTGAAAACAATGTACTGAGCAAAATGTCAAATTGGCTTTTTACCAAATTACCCGTATGACAGACCCACGTATTCACCCTGCACACCCTAATTGACAAACAAACAAACCAAAACAAAGGCAAAGTCTTCTCATGCTTTGTTGATTTCAAAAAAAGCTTTGACTCAATTTGGCATGAGGGTCTGCTATACAAATTGATGGAAAGTGGGGTTGGGGGAAAAACATACGACATTATAAAATCCATGTACACAAACAACAAGTGTGCGGTTAAAATTGGCAGAAAACACACACATTTCTTTCCACAGGGCCGTAAGTGAGACAGGGATGCAGTTTAAGCCCCCACTCCTTCAACATATATAAACGAATTGGCGAGGGCACTAGAACAGTCTGCAGCACCCGGCCTCACCCTACTAGAATCTGAAGTCAAATGTCTTCTGTTTGCTGATGATCTGGTGCTTCTGTCACCAACCAAGGAGGGCCTACAGCAGCACCTAGATCTTCTGCACAGATTCTGTCAGACCTGGGCCCTGACAGTAAATCTCAGTAAGACAAAAATAATGGTGTTCCAAAAAGGTCCAGTTGCCAGGACCACAAATACAAATTCCATCTAGACACCGTTGTCCTAGAGCACACAAAAAACTATACATACCTCGGCCTAAACATCAGCGCCACAGGTAACTTCCACAAAGCTGTGAACGATCTGAGAGACAAGGCAAGAAGGGCTTTCTATGCCATCAAAAGGAACATACAATTTGACATACCAAATAGGCAGACCTGGCTCTCAAGAGAAGACAGGCTATGTGCACACTGCCCACAAAATGAGGTGGAAACTGAGCTGCACTTCCCTAACCTCCTGCCAAATGTATGACCATATTAGAGACACATATTTCCCTCAGATTACAGCGATCCACAAAGAATTCGAAAACAAACCCACATTTGATAAACTCCCTTATCTACTAGGTGAAAAACCACAGTGTGCCATCACAGCTGCAATATTTGTGACCTGTTGCCCACAAGAAAAGGGCAACCAGTGAAGAACAAACACCATTGTAAATACAACCCATATTTATGTTTATTTATTTTCCCATTTGTACTTTAACTATTTGCACATTGTTACAACACTGTATATATACATAATATGACATTTGAAATGTCTTTATTCTTTTGAAACTTCTGAGTGTAATGTTTACTGTTAATATTGATTGTTTATTTCACTTTTTGTTTACTATCTACTTCACTTGCTTTGGCAATGTTAACACACGTTTCCCATGCCAATAAAGGCCTTAAATTGAAATTGGGAGAGAGAGAGAGAGAGAGAGAGAGAGAGAGAGAGAGAGAGAGATCTCGAAGAGAGAGAGAGAGAGAGAGAGAGAGAGAGAGAGAGAGAGAGAGAGAGAGAGAGAGAGAGAGAGAGAGAGAGAGAGAGAGAGAGAGAGAGAGAGAGAGAGAGAGAGAGAGAGAGAGAGAGAGAGAGAGAGAGAGAGAGAGAGAGAGAGAGAGAGAGAGAGAGAGAGAGAGAGAGAGAGAGAGAGAGAGAGAGAGAGAGAGAGAGAGAGAGAGAGAGAGAGAGAGAGAGAGAGAAGTTGTGACACTGTAACAATATATTTTTTTATGTTCTAAAGTCTCAAGACCTGTTTTAATACAGTGTATGGACCAGGATCAGCTGGGAGCAGAATTGGAAATGCTGCTGGTCTGATTGGGCCATAAATAATCCTCACACAGAGAGATAAGAGATAAAGAAATGAGATCTCTCTCTGTCTCTCTCTCTGTCTCTCTCTCCGTCCATCCCCCTCTCCCAGGTAATTTTCACGTTGTCTAAAGAAGTAATCTAGTTGACGTGTGTATTTGTGTTTTATGGGCTACAGTACTGTATTGGCACAGACACACATACAGGCATGCACAGACAGACACACGACACACACCATGGTTTCTGTTAGCTGGCAATTGCCGGCTTTTGGCCAATAAAAAAACAATTAAAAGCCGATAAATAAAACTGTTGCCGGCCAAAATGCTAAATTATGTTTTTTTATTAATTGAAGGAAATACCAGTAGATGTAAATACATTTCCACAGTCATGGTTATCAGTCTATAGGTTAATTTGCATAATTCTGTGGAAGTAAATTGGCCGTTAGTGATCATGTATAGTATGAAAATGTATGCACTACTAACTGTAAGTTGCTCTGGATAAGAGCGTCTGCTAAATTACTAAAATGTAAATGTAAAATGTATCTTATTTTATCCAACACAACTATCACATGATACATCCTATAAAAACAGTTATGGTGCACGATTAAAAAGAGCTACTATTTTTATTTCTCAACTGGTAATTGAAGCGCGCCTCCCATTCACCTGAATGTTTTATTTCATATCACGAGGCATGTCTTACCTTGCTTCAAAGTGGCCTACAGGCAAAATCTGACCATGGAAATGTGAGGCAATTATTTTATGAAGACTTCATAGGTGGCGGTGAGTTTCAAATTTGGGGAAGCTTACAATTTATCCTACCATTTCTACCATTCTGCGTGACAGTTATGATTTTCATATGCACATTATTGTGGAACAGTTTCATTTCAATATAACGTTTATTTTTATTTTGTATATATAATAATAATAATTATTATTATTATTTTTTACCCCCTTTTTCTCCCCAATTTCGTGATATCCAATTGCGATCCAATTACGATCTTGTCTCATCGCTGCAACTCCCCAACGGGCTCAGGAGAGGCGAAGGACGAGTCATGCATCCTCCGAAACATGACCCGTGAAGCCGCGCTGCTTCTTAACACCCGCTCGCTTAACCCGGAAGCCAGCCGCACCAATGTGTTGGAGGAAACACTGTTCAACTGACGACCGAAGTCAGCCTGCAGGCGCCCGGCCCGCCACAAGGAGTCGCTAGAGCGCAATGAGCCAAGTAAAGTCCCCCCCGGCCAAACCCTCCCCTAACCCGGATGACGCTGGGCCAAACCCTCCCCTAACCCGGACGACGCTGGGCCAAACCCTCCCCTAACCCGGATGACGCTGGGCCAATTGTATGCCGCCCAATGGGACTACCGGTAATGGCCGGTTGTGTGTTATGTGAATTATTTAACAAACTATTTCAGTGTCTCTGTGCGTCTCCCAAAAGGTTGTAAGTCTTTTGGGATTTAAGAAACGGACAGAGTCCCGGTCTGCATAGTCAGAGAATTATTCATTGAGAATTCTGCCATCACAATTTCAGAGTCCATCTTTTATACTCACACGTCATACAAAAATCCCTCCTCTCTGTAGGCGGGCTGTAGTTTTCCACTTTAAAACTGTTCTCCTGACCATCAGTACACACATGCACACACACACACACACACACACATACACACACACACACATGCACTCTTCCAAGCCTAACAGTTTCTCTCCTCCCTAAATTCATCAGTTATCTTGGTTTCTCAGTTGCCTGTAGACTTCTCCTTGTCCTTTGTTGTCTGGTCTAACTCTTACTCACATTGCTAAATAGTAGCTCAATGTCATAGTCTTTACTGGTCCTACACTCACACATTCTAACACATTTCACACAGTTTCAGGGTGTAATAATTAGTCATTAATAAATATTCTATCATTGTGACACAGCCTTGGATCGAACCCCAGGCTATAGTGACGCCGCAACACTGCGATGCAGTGCCTTAGACCGCTGCGCCACTCGGGAGGCCAATAATAATGTTTTAGTTTCTCAAAATCATTATCACGTTGTTAATCATAAAAATCTGAATGAAAATGATTAAAATCTAAAAGTTAAAAGTCAACTAATGTTGACTTATGGACACATTGATACACCGCCATATGGACACATTGATACACCGTTATCCATTGGCGGCAAAATAAATGCATGGAACTCATAGCCTATAGGCCAATGCAGCAGTAGGCCTATAACTTCCATTGCTCTTTTACACCGAGGATTGGTGATTATCGAGGAGATTGTTGGAAAGATTATTCTAATAGCTAACTGTGAGGAACTATAATTTGAATACATTATCATTCGCAATGGATGTAAAAAAGAAAGGTTCCTAGATGTCCGTACAGCAGGCCAGGGACATCAATGCTTACTCAGGCACTCATGCTCCATATCATTATCAGGACAGAGAAACCAGACACATGCTCATTGCTCACATGGAGCAATCCAAATCAAAATACAAATCTTGTAAATGATGGTTATGAAATAAACCAAAACTTGTTTCTCACAAGTGTAGCAGGTTGTGAATTCTGCAAACGTTTCCACTCCGAGAATGAGAACAGTAAATGACTGTAATTAATACATGCATTAATACGGGGATTAACGGTACATTTACTAACTAGGGACATATGTAATGGGAATTGATTTTAAAAAAATCTAAGGGCAAACAATTCACACAATGAAACAATGAATGCGCAACAAATTGGCGGGGGAAACAGCTGAGCCACTCTGAGAGAGACTGGCCCATATCTTCGCCACACACCCGTCCCGTTCTTCTTGTCTCAACATTTTAAATTATACTCAAGGCACATTATCTTCACACATATTTTAGATGCTTTTCACTGACAGCCCGCGTCTCAATAATCGGCTAGGCCTATTGCCACGTGCGCTGCACAAATTGCAGACTTCCCAAATAACCATAATAAGCCTAGCGACTGTGATTTGAAGAATCCACAGTTATTTTGTAAAATAAGCTCATGATCCTTGATTCCTCTGTAGCTAAGTCATGCTTTCTGGTGAAGTATTTTGAATTATTTTATCTATATATAGACAGGAGTAATTATATAATTTTTTAGCAAATGTATTTTCATTTAATTACTTCCCCTATTGGACCCGCTATGCATCTCTCCTCTCCTTTCTTTCGCCAAAGGCATAATCCTAGTCAAATTAACAACCAATCCTAGTTGTTGCGTCTTTAGATCCCCCCTCTTTCTAAGTTTCTAACAGCGATTTTCATCTCTGTCACATATGGGACCGCTATCAGGTGTGCTGTTTAGAATGGTGTTTTCCCAGGTGTGCTGTTTAGAATGGTGTTTTCTCGCGAATTGCATTTTGTCAAATGTTTGAAAATGAAGTTTTATTGGCTGCTTCATTACATGAGTTGCATGTTCTGTTAAGATGTATTACCATAATCTAAATGTGATTTATGTCATTCTGAGCACCGTGGTGGACGCCCTAATGGGGTTCGCACCCAAATGGAAAAGGTGTCAGGATAAAAGAGGGGAGGAGAGCTGTAAGAGCTGGAGAAAAAGGTGTCAAGATAAACAGAATCATGTGGTGTTAGCCAAGCTGTCAAGCTATCGTAGTGTCTAAAGAGGAGAGGATGAGGGGAGGGGACAGGATGGGGGAGGGGGACAGGAAGAGGGAGGGGGACAGGATGAGGGGAGGGGGACAGGATAGGGGAGGGGGACAGGAAGAGGGGAGGGGGGACAGCATAAGGGGAGGGGGGACAGGATAGGGGAGGGAGGACAGGAAGAGGGGAGGGGACAGGATGAGGGGAGGGGGACAGATGGGGGAGGGGGACAGGATAGGGGGGGGGACAGGAAAAGGGGGGGGGACAGGATAGGGGAGGGGACAGGGAAGAGGGGAGGGGGACAGGATAGGGGAGGGGACAGGATGAGAGTGGGGAGGGGGACAGGATGAGGGGAGGGGGGACAGGATGGGGGGGGGGGGAGGATAGGGGAGGGGGACAGGAAGAGGGGAGGGGACAGCATAAGGGGAGGGGGGACAGGATAGGGGAGGGGACAGGAAGAGGGGAGGGGACAGGATGAGGGGAGGGGACAGGATAGGGGAGGGGGGACAGGATGAGGGAGGGGGACAGGATGAGGGGAGGGACAGGAAGAGGGAGGGGGGACAGGATGGGGGGGGGGGACAGGATGAGGGGGGACAGGATGAGGGGAGGGGAACAGGATGAGGGGAGGGGGACAGGATGAGGGGAGGGGGACAGGATGAGGGGAGGGGGAACAGGATGAGGGGAGGGGGACAGGATGAGGGGAGGGGGACAGATGATGGGAGGGGAACAGGATGGGGGAGGGGGACAGGATGAGGGGAGGGGGGACAGGATGAGGGGAGGGGGGACAGGATGAGGGGGAGGGGGACAGGAAGAGGGGAGGGGGACAGGATGAGGGGAGGGGGACAGGATGGGGGGAGGGGGGACAGGATAGGGGAGGGGGACAGGAAGAGGGGAGGGGGACAGCATGAAGGGGAGGGGGGACAGGATAGGGGAGGGGACAGGGAAGAGGGAGGGGGGACAGGATGAGGGGAGGGGGACAGGATAGGGGAGGGGGACAGGATGAGGGGAGGGGGGACAGGATGAGGGGAGGGGGACAGGAAGAGGGGAGGGGGGACAGGATGGGGGGACAGGATGAGGGAAGGGGAACAGGATGAGGGGAGGGGGACAGGATGAGGGGGGGGGACAGGATTAGAGGAGGGGGAACAGGATGAGGGGAGGGGGACAGAATGAGGGGGGGGGGGACAGGATGATGGGAGGGGAACAGGATGGGGGGGGGGGACAGGATGAGGGGAGGGGGGACAGGATGAGGGGAGGGGGACAGGAAGAGGGGAGGGGGACAGGATGAGGGGAGGGGGACAGGATGAGGGGAGGGGGGGCAGGATGGGGGGGGGGGACAGGATGAGGAGGGGGGACAGGATGAGGGGAGGGGGACAGGAAGAGGGGAGGGGGACAGGATAGAGGGGAGGGGACAGGATGAGGGGAGGGGGACAGGATGGGGGAGGGGGACAGATGAGGACAGGATGAGGGGAGGGGAACAGGATGAGGGGAGGGGGACAGGATGAGGGGGAGGGGGAAAGGATGAGGGGAGGGGGAACAGGATTAGGGGAGTGGACAGGATGAGGGAGGGGGACAGGATGAGGGGAGGGACAGATGAGGGGAGGGGGCAGGATAAGGGGAGGTGCAGGATGAGGGGGAGGGGGGACAGGATGTCGGTATTTGTAGTTTCCTATTTTGTTGCCTTACAACCTGGAATTAAAATGGATTTTTTTGGGTTTGTATAATTTGATTTACACAACATGCCTACCACTTTGAAGATGCAAAATAAATTTTTTGTGAAACAAACAAGAAATAAGACAAAAAACAGAAAACTTGAGCGTGCATAACTGCTCCAGCTCCTTCAAGTTGGATGGGTTCCGCTGGTGTACAGCAATCTTTTAAGTCATACCACAGATTCTCAATTGGATTGAGGTCTGTGCTTTGACTAGGCCATTCCAAGACATTTAAATGTTTCCCCTTAAACCACTCAAGTGTTGCTTTAGCAGTATGCTTAGGGTCATTGTCCTGCTAGAAGGTGAACCTCTGTCCCAGTCTCAAATCTCTGGAATAATGAAACAGGTTTCCCTCAAGAATTTCCCTGTATTTAGCGGCATCCATCATTCCTTCAATTCTGACCAGTTTCCCAGTCCCTGCCGATGAAAAACACACAGCAGGATGGTGTTCTCGGGGTGATGAGAGGTGTTGAGTTTGCGCCAGACATAGCGTTTTCCTTGATGGACCAAAATCTCAATTTTAGTCTAATCTGACCAGAGTACATTCTTCCATATGTTTGGGGAGTCTCCAACATGCCTTTTGGCGAACACCAAACGTGTTTGCTTATTTTTTTCTTTAAGCAATGGCTTTTTTCTGGCCACTCTTCCGTAAAGCCGAGCTCTGTGGAGTGTACGGGCCTAAAGTGGTCCTATGGACAGATACTCCAATCTCTCCGCTGTGGAGCTTGCAGCTCCTTCAGGGTTATCTTTGGTCTCTTTGTTGCCTCTCTGATTAATGCCCTCCTCGCCTGGTCCGTGAGTTTTGGTGGCGGCCCTCTCTTGGCAGGTTTGTTGTGGTGCCATATTCTTTCTATTTTTTAATAATGGATTTAATGGTGCTCCGTGGGATGTTTCAAAGTTTTGGATATTTTTTTATAACCCAACCCTGATCTGACATCTCCACAACTTTGTCCCTGACCTGTTTGAAGAGCTCCTTGGTCTTCATGGTGCTGCTTGCTTGGTGGTGCCCCTTGCTTAGTGGTGTTGCAGACTCTGGGGCCTTTCAGAACAGGTGTATATATACTGAGATCATGTGACAGATCATGTGACACTTAGATTGCACACAGGTGGACTTTATTTAACTAATTATTACTTCTTAAGGTATTTGGTTGCACCAGATCTTATTTAGGGGCTTCATAGCAAAGGGGTGAATACATATGCACGAGCACTTTTCCGTTATTTTTTTACTTCACCAATTTGGACTATTTTGTGTATGTCCATTACATGAAATCCAAATAAAAATCAATTTAAATTGCAGGTTGTAATACAACAAAATAGGAAAAACGCCAAGGGGGATGAATACCTTTGCAAGGCACTGTATGAATGGCCTACATGTAGCCTATCAATTTTCACAGTGAATACTTTTGTTTATATGTTTTGTGCGTATGAATTTAATATTGCCAAATGCATCAGTAAAAAATATTGATCCTATTTAATGCAACCCTTGCTGTTAATAGATCGCAGCATACAACTGACCTAAACGTTTGGAAATTGTAAGTTTCTCATCCATAGCCTTAAACCAAGCTCGAGTTATCAGTGTGGCCCTGAACATGTTGAAATACTGTATCTTCACACCTAGAATAAAAACCCAAATAAATAATTATAGGGGGCAGTTTGGAAAAAACTAATATCGTCCAAATCGTCCTCTGGAATAACGGACATTCTGGAGTAATAATTACATGACCAACGTTCTCTATTAATACTAGTCCCGTGCGAATAGGTCTTTGGTCACGGGCATGCGATGCATACGTGTCACATAAAGAGAGCAAGGGTTGAGGGAATAGGGAATGTTTTTCCTAAACAAATGAGGGATTTCGGTAACAGAACTTTTCAGTCAGAAATGGCTGTAATTATGTTGCAGCTTCAGCAACACGGACAGTGCGATAAACACTGTTGATGTTCTGTGGTGGTCGCTGCAGCAGGGAGGAGAGAGAGACAACAGCTGCTAGTCTCAGTCACTCGCTGTCTTTTTTTTTTAAACAGCGCAGCAAGTCTGATCCCGGCCCGGCACAATCAAATCAATTGCTGGTCGGACTCCCTCTAGTCATTTGTGTGTCTTAATTATTCAATCAAACCATGTGCTTAAAGCATCAGACAAGCTCAGTGAATATAGTTGATTTGATTAAAACACATAGGATGTGTCAATATATGGAAAGATACACTTTTTCAAATTGTAGTGAGAGTCTTGAGAACTCTCAGAACAAAAAGTGTGAAGAGTTTCTAGGGCTGTTCCCGACAAAAAAAAAAACTTGGTCAACCAAGAGTCCTCTGAGAGTTCTCAAGTCTCTCACTCAAGGTCAGCTTCATAAGCTTTATTGGATTTAGGATTTACAGTCAAACGGCCATCTCTCTTTGGCTTCATTTACTATTGCTCAACTCCATGCACAAAGCATGTAAGATCATATAAAAGTATTACAAAGTGCTCACAGATTTAAATAATGTTGTCCTCTGGCCCCCAAAACCTAAAATTGGGGATTGAGTATTCTCACACATTCGCCATCCTACCCCTGGCCCTTCCTGTTGTGTGGTTCTGGTTGAGTAACCCTGGTAACCCTGGTGGCATCACTCCCAGACAGGGACCACAGTGAATTAGGTCAAAGGGCACTGGAGCGTCCTGTCTGTGTCGGGCTGGGGACCTGGAGGGGGGTTAGAGGGTGTTTGGGGGAGAAGAATTAGCCTGTCTGTCTGGGAGTTTTGGCAAGGGGGGGGGGGGCCTGTTTGGGGGATACAACACAAGCTAATGTTATCTTGTTTGTTAGCAAAAATGTACTTGACTGGAACTTGTTAAATTTTTTTGGCCTGGTTTGTTCCTCTTATATAAAGAGGCTCTGGGAAATCACAACTAGTTGTGGTAAGATCTTGATGATTCAGTGATTTGACATGAGAAAAGAGACGAAGGGAGAGAGAGAGAGAGAATCACAGGAGACACCTGCCTTCCAGTCCTTTATCTTTACCAGGGTAAAAGGGGAGCAAAGCAGAGAGAGAGAGAGAGAGATGGAAGTAGCATGTCCTCTCTCATTTTCTCGCTGCAGCACTGCAAAGAGATTCGTTTGACTTACATAACCCCCTATCCCCCTCTCTTCCCCCTTCCTACTTTCCCTCTTCTATCCTCTCTTCCTCTGGGAGAGCTGCTCTAATTGATATTCAGACATCTTTTTATTCTGCTATTTGTTTGTTTGTTCATCCTCTCTTTGGGATGAGAGCGAGAGAGAGAGATCTCTACTGTTTGCTGATGATCTGGTGCTTCTGTCACCAACCAAGGAGGGCCTACAGTAGCACCTAGATCTTCTGCACAGATTCTGTCAGACCTGGGCCCTCACAGTAAATCTCAGTAAGACAAAAATAATGGTGTTCCAAAAAAGGTCCAGTTGCCAGGACAACAAATACAAATTCCATCTAGACACCGTTGCCCTAGAGCACACAAAAAAACTATACGTACCTCGGCCTAAACATCAGCGCCACAGGTAACTTCCACAAAGCTGTGAACGATCTGAGAGACAAGGCAAGAAGGGCCTTCTATGCCATCAAAAGGAACATAACATTTGACATACCAATTAGGATCTGGCTAAAAAGACTTGAATCAGTTATAGAACCCATTGCCTTTTATGGTTGTGAGGTCTGGGGTCCGCTCACCAACCAAGAATTCACAAAATGGGACAAACACCAAATTGAGACTATGCATGCAGAATTCTGCAAAAATATCCTCCGTGTACAACGAAAAACACAAAATAATGCATGCCGAGCAGAATTAGGCCGATACCCGCTAATGATCAAAATCCAGAAAATTCTATAACCACTTAAAAGGAAGCGATTCCCAAACCTTCCATAACAAGCCATCACCTACAGAGAGATTAACTTGGAGAAGAGTCCCCTAAGTAAGCTGGTCCTGGGGCACTGTTCACAAACACAAACAGACCCCAGAGCCCCAGGACAACAACAACAACACAATTAGACCCAACCAAATCATGAGAAAACAAAAAGATAATTACTTGACACATTGGAAAGAATTAACAAAAAAAACAGAGCAAAAAAGAATGCTATTTGGCCCTAAACAGAGAGTACACAGTGGCAGAATACCTGACCACTGTGACTGACCCAAACTTAAGGAAAGCTTTGACAATGTACAGACTCAATGAGCATAGCCTTGATATTGAGAAAGGCCGCCGTAGGCAGACCTGGCTCTCAAGAGAAGACAGGCTTTGTGCACACTGCCCACAAAATGAGGTGGAAACTGAGCTGCACTTCCTAACCTCCTGCCAAATGTATGACCATATTAGAGACAAATATTTTCCTCAGATTACAGAGATCCACAAAGAATTAGAAAACAAACCCAATTTTGATAAACTCCCTTATCTACTGCGTGAAATACCACAGTGTGCCATCACAGCAGCAAGATTTGGGCAACCGGTGAAGAACAAACACCATTGTAAATACAACCCATATTTATGTTTATTTATTTTCCCATTTGTACTTTAACTATTTGCACATTGTTACAACACTGTATATAGACATAATATGACATTTGAAATGTCTTTATTCTTTTGGAACTTCTGAGTGTAATGTTTACTGTTAATATTTATTGTTTATCTCACTTTTGTTTACTATCTACACTACCGGTCAAAAGTTTTAGAACACCTACTCATTCAAGGGTTTTTCTTTATTTTTACTATTTTCTACATTGTAGAATAATAGTGAAGACATCAAAACTATGAAATAACACATGGAATTATGTAGTAACCAAAAAAAAGTGTTAAACAAATCAAAATATATTTTATATTTGAGATTCTTCAAATAGCCACCCTTTGCTTTGATGACAGCTTTGCACACTCTTGGCATTCTCTCAACCAGCTTCACCTGGAATGCTTTTCCAACAGTCTTGAAGGAGTTCCCACATATGCTGAGCACTTGTTGGCTGCTTTTCCTTCACTCTGCCGTCCGACTCATCCCAAACCATCTCAATTTCGTTGAGGTCGGGGATTGTGGAGGCCAGGTCATCTGATGCAGCACTCCATCACTCTCCTTCTTGGTAAAATAGCCCTTACACAGCCTGGAGGTGTGTTGGGTCATTCTCCTGTTGAAAAACAAATGATAGTCCCATTAAGCCCAAACCAGATGGGATGGCGTATCGCTGCAGAATGCTGTGGTAGCCATGCTGGTTAAGTGTGCCTTAAATTCTATATAAATCACAGACAGTGTCACCAGCAAAGCACCCCCACACCATAACACCTCCTCCTCCATGCTTTACGGTGGGAAATACACAAGCGGAGATCCTCCGTTCACCCACACCACGTCTCACAAAGACACGGCGGTTGGAACCAAAAATCTCAAATTTGGACTCCAGACCAAAGGGCACATTTCCACCGGTCTAATGTCCATTGCTCGTGTTTCTTGGCTCAAGCAAGTCTCTTCTTCTTATTGGTGTCCTTTTAGTAGTGGTTTCTTTGCAGCAATTCAACCATGAAGGCCTGATTCACACAGTCTCCTCTGAACAGTTGATGTTGAGATGTGTCTGTTACTTGAACTCTGTGAAGCATTTATTTGGGCTGCAATTTCTAACGCTGGTAACTCTAATGAACTTATCCTCTGCAGCAGAGGTAACTCTGGGTCTTTCATTCCTGTGGCGGTCCTCATGAGAGCCAGTTTCATCATAGCGCTTGATGATTTTTGCGACTGCACTTGAAGAAACTTTGAAAGTTCTTGACATTTTCTGTATTGACTGACCTTCATGTCTTAAAGTAATGATGAACTGTCATTTCTCTTTTCTTATTTGAGCTGTTCTTGCCATAATATGGACTTGGTCTTTTACCAAATAGGGCTATATTCTGTATACCCCCCTACCTTGTCACAACACAACTGATTGGCTAAAACGCATTAAGAAGGAAAGAAATTCCACAAAATAATATTTAAGAAGGTACACCTGTTAATTGAAATGCATTCCAGGTGACTACCTAGTTTTGCTGGTTGAGAGAATGCCAAGAGTGTGCAAAGCTGTCATCAAGGCAAAGGGTGGCTATTTGAAGAATCTCAAATATAAAATATATTTTGATTTGTTTAACACTTTTTTGGTTACTACATGATTCCATATGTGTTATTTCATAGTTTTGATGTCTTCACTATTATTTTACAATGTAGAAAATAGTAAAAATAAAGAAAAACCCTTGAATGAGTTGGTGTTCTAAAACTTAAATAATAATAATAATAATAATATGCCATTTAGCAGACGCTTTTATCCAAGCGACTTACAGTCGTGCGTGCATACATTTTTGTGTATGGGTGGTCCCGGGATCGAACCCACTACCCTGGCGTTACAAGCGCCGTGCTCTACCAGCTGAGCTACAGAGGACCACTTATGACCGGTAGTGTACTTCACTTGCTTTGGCAATGTTAACATATGTTTCCCATGCCAATAAAGCCCTTAAATTGAAATTGAATTGAGAGAGAGAGAGAGAGCGAGAGAGAGAATTAGAGTGAAGAGAGAGCGGAAGATGAAAGAGATGAAGAGGGGATGAGAGAGAATGATGGCGATGGAGGAGAGGGGGAGATATTTATAGTTCAGCCTGCTGTTGGTCTGGAGTGCATGGCCTAGCATCCATGTCAGTCCTCATCAGCTACACACACACACACTCCCTCCATCCCTGGGGCAGTAAACACAGGTTGTCACGCAAACCTGGGAATGATGACATCCTGTCACAGAGAGCATTACACTGGTCTCAGATTGTGTATGTGTGATTGTATAATACAGACTGTCTCTCTCTGTCTCTCTCTGTGTCTCTCTGTGTCTCTCTGTGTCTCTGTGTCTCTCTCTGTCTCTCTGTGTCTCTCTATGTCTCTCTGTGTCTCTCTCTGTCTCTCTGTGTCTCTCTGTCTCTCTCTGTGTGTCTCTGTGTCTCTCTCTGTCTCGCTGTCTCTCTCTGTCTTTCTGTGTCTGTGTCTCTCTCTGTCTCTCTGTCTCTCTGTCTCACTGTGTCTCTCTCTGTCTCTGTCTCTCTTTGTCTTTCTGTGCCTCTGTCTCTCTCTGTGTCTCTGTGTCACTGTGTCTCTCTGTCTCTCTGTGTCTCTCTGTCTCTCTGTGTCTCTCTGTGTCTCTCTGTGTCACTGTGTCGCTCTGTTTCTCTCTCTCTCTCTCTAACAGACACACACACATACACACTGTTCCTCTATTCTGTAAGTGTAAGTAAAGGGGCTCTCTGAGGGTTCGCTCCAATGACATCACTACCCTTGTTCATTGTCCCTGCTTTAGGCGGAGAGACTGCAACCAACCACACACACACACATTATTATATTGATATTGATTACTGCATTGTTGGGTTTAGAGCTTGCAAGAAAGGCATTTCAGTGAACTTGTGCACATGACATTTAAACTTGAAACACACACACACTCTGACCTCAGCTCATCCACAGGCACAAACAGAGGAAATGGCCAATGCTCCTCCAGAAATGACAGTTTAAAACTACTTCACTTCATGATTAGTCCTTACTCTCTTTCCCTTCATCTTTCTTGTTCCTCCCTCTCTCTCTCTCTCTCTCTCTCTCTCTCTCTCTCTCTCTCTCTCTCTCTCTCTCTCTCTCTCTCTCTCTCTCTCTCTCTCTCTCTCATCTCTCTTAGATCAATGTGTACATTAAGTACTGACCTGTCTGTCAGGCGGTAACCTGGCCAGCTGTAAGTACTGACCTGTCTGTCAGGCGGTAACCTGGCCACCTGTAAGTACTGACCTGTCTGTCAGGCGGTAACCTGGCCACCTGTAAGTACTGATCTGTCTGTCAGGCGGTAACCTGGCCAGCTGTAAGTACTGACCTGTCTGTCAGGCGGTAACCTGGCCAGCTGTAAGTACTGACCTGTCTGTCAGGTGGTAACCTGGCCAGCTGTAAGTACTGACCTGTCTGTCAGGCGGTAACCTGGCCAGCTGTAAGTACTGACCTGTCTGTCAGGCGGTAACCTGGCCAGCTGTAAGTACTGACCTGTCTGTCAGGCGGTAACCTGGCCAGCTGTAAGTACTGACCTGTCTGTCAGACAGTAACCTGGCCAGCTGTAAGTACTGACCGGTCTGTCAGGCGGTAACCTGGCCAGCTGTAAGTATTGACCTGTCAGGCGGTAAGCTGGCCAGCTGTAAGTACTGACCTGTCTGTCAGGTGGTAACCTGGCCAGCTGTAAGTACTGACCTGTCTGTCAGGCGGTAACCTGGCCAGCTGTAAGTACTGACCTGTCTGTCAGTCGGTAACCTGGCCAGCTGTAAGTACTGACCTGTCTGTCAGGCGGTAACCTGGCCAGCTGTAAGTACTGACCTGTCTGTCAGGCGGTAACCTGGCCAGCTGTAAGTACTAACCTATCTGTCAGGCGGTAACCTGGCCAGCTGTAAGTACTGACCTGTCTGTCAGACGGTAACCTGGCCAGCTGTAAGTACTGACCTGTCTGTCAGGCGGTAACCTGGCCAGCTGTAAGTACTGACCGGTCTGTCAGGCGGTAAGCTGGCCAGCTGTAAGTACTGACCTGTCTGTCAGGCGGTAACCTGGCCAGCTGTAAGTACTGACCTGTCTGTCAGGCGGTAACCTGGCCACCTGTAAGTACTGACCTGTCTGTCAGGCGGTAACCTGGCCAGCTGTAAGTACTGACCTGTCTGTCAGGCGGTAACCTGGCCAGCTGTAAGTACTGACCTGTCTGTCAGGCGGTAACCTGGCCAGCTGTAAGTACTGACCTGTCTGTCAGGCGGTAACCTGGCCAGCTGTAAGTACTGACCTGTCTGTCAGGCGGTAACCTGGCCAGCTGTAAGTACTGACCTGTCTGTCAGGCGTGTAACCTGGCCAGCTGTAAGTACTGACCTGTCTGTCAGGCGGTAACCTGGCCAGATGTAAGTACTGACCTGTCTGTCAGGCGGTAACCTGGCCAGCTGTAAGTACTGACCTGTCTGTCAGGCGGTAACCTGGCCAGCTGTAAGTACTGACCTGTCTGTCAGGCGGTAACCTGGCCAGCTGTAAGTACTGACCTGTCTGTCAGGCGGTAACCTGGCCAGCTGTAAGTACTGACCTGTCTGTCAGGCGGTAACCTGGCCAGCTGTAAGTACTGACCTGTCTGTCAGGCGGTAACCTGGCCAGCTGTAAGTACTGACCTGTCTGTCAGGCGGTAACCTGGCCAGCTGTAAGTACTGACCTGTCTGTCAGGCGGTAACCTGGCCAGCTGTAAGTACTGACCTGTCTGTCAGGCGGTAACCTGGCCAGCTGTAAGTACTGACCTGTCTGTCAGGCGGTAACCTGGCCAGCTGTAAGTACTGACCTGTCTGTCAGGCGGTAACCTGGCCAGCTGTAAGTACTGACCTGTCTGTCAGGCGGTAACCTGGCCAGCTGTAAGTACTGACCTGTCTGTCAGACAGTAACCTGGCCAGCTGTAAGTACTGACCGGTCTGTCAGGCGGTAACCTGGCCAGCTGTAAGTATTGACCTGTCAGGCGGTAAGCTGGCCAGCTGTAAGTACTGACCTGTCTGTCAGGCGGTAACCTGGCCAGCTGTAAGTACTGACCTGTCTGTCAGGCGGTAACCTGGCCACCTGTAAGTACTGACCTGTCTGTCAGGCGGTAACCTGGCCAGCTGTAAGTACTGACCTGTCTGTCAGGCGGTAACCTGGCCAGCTGTAAGTACCGACCTGTCTGTCAGGCGGTAACCTGGCCAGCTGTAAGTACTGACCTGTCTGTCAGGCGGTAACCTGGCCAGCTGTAAGTACTGACCTGTCTGTCAGGCGGTAACCTGGCCAGCTGTAAGTACTGACCTGTCTGTCAGGCGGTAACCTGGCCAGCTGTAAGTACTGACCTGTCTGTCAGGCGGTAACCTGGCCAGCTGTAAGTACTGACCTGTCTGTCAGGCGGTAACCTGGCCAGATGTAAGTACTGACCTGTCTGTCAGGCGGTAACCTGGCCAGCTGTAAGTACTGACCTGTCTGTCAGGCGGTAACCTGGCCAACTGTAAGTACTGACCTGTCTGTCAGGCGGTAACCTGGCCAGCTGTAAGTACTGACCTGTCTGTCAGGCGGTAACCTGGCCAGCTGTAGGTACTGACCTGTCTGTCAGGCGGTAACCTGGCCAGCTGTAAGTACTGACCTGTCTGTCAGGCGGTAACCTGGCCAGCTGTAAGTACTGACCTGTCTGTCAGGCGGTAACCTGGCCAGCTGTAAGTACTGACCTGTCTGTCAGGCGGTAACCTGGCCAGCTGTAAGTACTGACCTGTCTGTCAGGCGGTAACCTGGCCAGCTGTAAGTACTGACCTGTCTGTCAGGCGGTAACCTGGCCAGCTGTAAGTACTGACCTGTCTGTCAGGCGGTAACCTGGCCAGCTGTAAGTACTGAGGTGAGTCCATAGACTTAGTTAGATGACTCATCTTTCTATCTGTCCCATTATGGCATCTGTGAGAGCACGAGCAGGGACATTGAGGCCATCCCCATTTTTAAGTAGTCAATTTTCTTCTTCTTTTATGTTTGCATAATGCATACATCATATATTGGTGATTTACCGCCACCTGCAGTGCAGAAGTCCTGAAACAAATCTTTTGTCACTAGATGGCGGTCATATAGCTTAAAGCCATTTACAAACCAGGTAACCCAATTTGAAAAAGAAGAAGACAACGCTTATCATTGGCTGATCCCTCCCAACCCATAGGAATCCCCACCCAGTTGACTACTTTAAAATGGAGGAAGCCCTCAATAGCAATGTCCGTGCTAAAACAGGTTATATCCAACTAGAGGTCTCTAACTATTTAAATTGTAATGGAACAGGACCTGAGGTTGTACAGGATCCCGTTTGTTCCTGCTCCTGGCTCGCCATACTGAAATAACAAACTGTACTGTAGCCACAGCGCACACACACACACACAAACACCCTAGCCACAGCTCACAGGGTTGATGGAGAGAGTTGTAAAACCAGCAAAGAGACTTAACACAACATGGAAATCATCCATTGTTTATTTCTCTCTCTCCCAAAGCCTAATTTCCCTGGCAAATATTAATTTCTCCTCTCTCCCCATCTCTCTCTCTCTCTCTGGCTCTCTCTCCCTCTCTCTCTATCTGGCTCTCTCTGTCGGTCTCACTCTCTCTCTCTCCTTGCTCTCTCTCCCTCTCTCTCTATCTGGCTCTCTCTGTCGGTCTCTCTCTCTCCTTGCTCTCTCTCTCTTCTTTCTTCCTCTTTCCTCTCCTCCCTTCTCTGGTTGTTTAGATAATTATCTGGTTCAGTGTAACTACTCCCAGGTTTAGTTTTTCTCTTTGTTGTCTCTCCTCTCGTGTCCTTTAGTCTCGTCTCAGTCTTGTCTCAGATTAAATATGATCTGAGGTCAGGGAGGGTATTCACGAAACGTCACATCGCAGGAGTGCTGATCTTGAATCAATTTAGCCTTTTATATCATAATTTATAAAACTAATGGGCAGGGGGGAACTGATCCCAGATCAGCACTCCTTCTCTGAGACGTGTTATGAATACGGGCCCTGATCTCAGACAAGGACATCATCCTAGTACTGTATCACAGAGGTCTTCTAGGGTTCTAATGACCTGACCTGAAACTAATGGACAGGGGAACTGATCTCAGATCAGTACTTCTCCTCTGAGACGTATCACAGAGGTCTTCTAGGGTTCTAATGACCTGACCTGAAACCAGGGCCTGGACGATACCAGTATCACGATACTCGTTAGTATCGGGGCAAGGAAACAAAACACAAAGCGGTTTTAACTTCTTTAGGAAAACAGCCCTACTGTTGGAAACAAACATAATTATGTTGTCTTCCAGAGTCACATTTATTTATTTTAAACTAACTATAGCACACAATATTTTACATACATACAGCAGGTTTTTAAAGGACCAAAGAGTGTGGTCTGCTTCGTGTTTTCATTTTTGCCAATATGGTGATACTGGCATCGTCCCAGCCCTACCTGAGACTGTAGAATAATAACTTCCCTCCAAGGCTGACTGAGACATGATTTATTAATTTAAATAACAGAGTTGATTACTCCCTGAACTGGGCTTGAACCAGGGACCCGCTGTACAACAACACAATCAAAGTCTCTGTCCAAGAAGAGCACAATGTGAGGCTTATATCAGCGATATGATGCAATACTGAAGTCTTAGTACAGCAGTTTTTTCATTTTGACAAGCTGTAGAATCTATTTTCCTCACTATCGCAGTTCAAAGTCAAGTCAATGCAGCGTTGCAGTGGATGACAGATGACAGTTCTCTGTGTTCTCTAGTGATGCCTGCTCACTAGATCTGTGCTCTACGGTGATGCCTGTTCAGTCGTTTTCTACAGTAGATCTGTGCAGAACATGCTGACAGGTTTGCACCCATGGCAACTCCAACAGGCAAGCTCTGCTCTCTGTCTTTGAGCAATAGAGAGGGGAGTAGAAAGTGAGAGAGAGAGGCGAGCGAGAGAGAGAGTTTGTCTCGTAGTGTCTCAAACATTCCTACAGTATACCCTCAGAGAGAGAGAGAAGAAGAAAAGTACAGTGTCTGAGTTATGCATAACAGAAAGGAAATGATTCCCACCCTCCAGACTGAATTCCCTTTGACGTGGACTGTACCAGGAAGTTGGAGAAACTCTGAGAAGGGCCTTGGGGTACTGGACGTGGCTGCAGTGTAGTTTTGAGAGGAGAGGAGAGGAGAGGAGGAGGAGGAGGGGGGGAGGAGGGGGGAGAGGAGGAGGAGGAGGAGGAGGGGGGGAAAAGAGAAGAGAAGAGGAGAGGAGAAGAAAAAGAGAAAAGTTGTTAACAGCAGACCATTAGATCACTATGGGGATTTTGTCCAGGTTACTGTGGAATGAGATACTTTCTCAAGGGACCTCCGGGTTAAATAAAGAAGAGGTAGAAAAAGAGAGCTTGAATTAGTAAATCAGTAGCTACCAGGCTGTGATGGTGTGTTGAAAGCCGAAGGCCTGGAAACTGAAATGGGTTTTCAAATGTTGTTGAAATTTAATTTTGGGATTTATTTATTTTCCAGAGTAGACTTTTCTTTGGTGTTCTATTTGTGTCGTTCATGACAATACACACAACATAAGATGTCATTACACTGTGGGCTAAGAACAATTCTAGATTATGAGGAACGTGTGTTTGAGTGTGTTATTTCATTAGGCAGAGTCTGAGAGTCTTCCACAAAGCTGTGAACGATCTTAGAGACAAGGCAAGAAGGGCCTTCTATGCCATCAAAAGGAACATAAAATTTGACATACCAATTAGGATCTTGAATCAGTTATAGAACCCATTGCCCTTTATGGTTGTGAGGTCTTGGGTCCGCTCACCAACCAAGTATTCACAAAATGGGACAAACACCAAATTGAGACTCTGCATGCAGAATTATGCAAAAATATCATCAGTGTGCAACGTAAAACACCAAATAATGCATGCAGAGCAGAATTAGGTCGATACCCACTAATTATCCAAATCCAGAAAAGAGACATTGAATTCTACAACCACCTGAAAGGAAGCGATTCCCAAACCTTCCATAACAAAGCCATCACTTACAGAGAGATGAACTTGGAGAAGAGTCCCCTAAGCAAGCTGGTTGGGGGGTTCTGTTCACAAACACAAACAGACCCAACAGAGCCCCAGGACAGCAACACAATTAGACCCAAACAAATCATGAGAAAACAAAAAGATAATTACTTGACACATTGTAAAGAATTAGCATAAAAACAGAGCAAACTAGAATGCTATTTGGCCCTAAACAGAGAGTACACAGTGGCGGAATGCCTGACCACTGTGACTAACCCAAAATTAAGGAAAGCTTTGACTACGTACAGACTCAGTGAGCATAGCCTTGCTATTGAGAAAGGCCGCCGTAGGCAGACCTGGCTCTCAAGAGAAGACAGGCTATGTGCACACTGCCCACAAAATGAGGTGGAAACTGAGCTGCACTTCCTAACCTCCTGCCAAATGTATGACCATATTAGAGACACATATTTCCCTCAGATTACACAGACCCACAAAGAATTCGAAAAAACTAATCCAATTTTGATAAACTCCCATATCTATTGGGTGAAATACCACAGTGTGCAATCACAGCAGCAATATTTGTGACCTGTTGCCACAATAAAAGGGCAACCAGTGAAGAACAAACACCATTGTAAATACAAGCCATATTTATGTTTATTTATTTTCTCTTTTGTACTTTAACTATTTGCACATTGTTACAACACTGTATATAGACATAATATGACATTTGAAATATCTTTATTATTTTGGAACTTCTGAGTGTAATGTTTACTGTTCATTTTTTATTGTTTATTTCACTTTTGTTTATCCATTTGACTTGGTTTGTAAACATATGTTTCGCATGCCAATAAAGCCCCTTGAATTGAATTGAATTGAATTGAGTCTACCCTCTGCTGGTGGGTTGTAGTACAACACTGTCACTTCAGAGCCACTGATGATCAGAGCAAGCTTGATCCAGCCTGATGCCCTCTACAACTCTGTTAGGATAATATACAGGGTGACTATAATGGTGAAAACAATGTAGTAGACATTAGATCCGAAACAAAGTCACAGAAAGAAAGAAAGAAAGAAAGAAAGAAAGAAAGAAAGAAAAGAAAGAAAGAAAGAAAGAAAGAAAGAAAGAAAGAAAGAAAGAAAGAAGGCTTTAGATTGTCAAAGTAACAGGGTCAAAGGGCTTCTGCCTTTTATTACTCACCAAGGGTTAATGTAGAGTAACCAGGATGGATCCTAGTGTCCACTGGCCTTAGGGGATCCATTCACTGAGTTTAACGGACAGTATAGATCTCTCGTCAGGGCAGTACTTTTCACTTCATCTTAACTAGACGATAAATGGTGTTCATTAATCATCATAGTCATTTGTCTTTTGTTCAATGTATTCTCTCCATTCTCTATTCTCTCTTTCTCTATCAGTCTGTCTCTGTTTCCCTTTCTCTGTTTCTCTCTTTCTCTATCAGTCTGTCTCTGTTTCCCTCTTTCTCTTTCTCTCTCTCTCTCTCTCTCTCTCTCTCTCTCTCTCTCTCTCTCTCTCTCTCTCTCTCTCTCTCTCTCTCTCTCTCTCTCTCTCTCTCTCTGTCAGTCTCTCTCTCTCACTCACACTCTCTCTCTCTCTCTCTCTCTCTCTCTCTCTCTCTCTCTCTCTCTCTCTCTCTCTCTCTCTCTCTCTCTCTCTCTCTCTCTCTCTCTCTCTCTCTCTTTCTCTCTCTCTCTAGCAGTCTCTCTGTCAGTCTCTGTCAGTCGCTCTCACTCACTCTCTCTCTCTCTCGCTCTCTCTCTCTTTCTCTCTCTCTCTAGCAGTCTCTCTGTCAGTCTCTCTCACTCACTCTCTCTCTCTCTCTCTCTCTCGCTCTCTCTCTTTCTCTCTCTCTCTAGCAGTCTCTCTCTGTCAGTCTCTGTCAGTCTCTGTCAGTCTCTCTCACTCTCTCTCTCTCTCTCTCTCTCTCTCTCTCTCTCTCTCTCTCTCTCTCTCTCTCTCTCTCTCTCTCTCTCTCTCTCTCTCTCTCTCTCTCTCTGCAGATCAGAAGAAGACTATTTAGCTCTAATGTATTCTGCCACCAAATCCCCCTTTGAATAAAAGTCAGAAATTGAAGCGGGCAAATCATGTTTTATGTATGTGTGCTTACACAATGAAAGCAGAAAGCAGGGGGGAAGTGGGGCAAGCATCACACAGCTTGGTGTATTATAGCAACAAAGCTGCTTTCCCCCGTTTCTTAGAAAACGACAGCAGCATAGCAGCAATCACCAAAGAGGGAGAGAGGGAGAGGGAGAGGGAAAGAGAGAGGTTCTAGAAAATATGGGTTTTTAGCTAATGACTAGCAAAGCGAAAGGAACACTACATAGAAGTTGCATTAGCTTGCTTCTGTGCGTGTTCTATATGTGCTACTGTACCTGTTCTATCTGTGCTACTGTACCTGTTCTATCTGTGCTACTGTACCTGTTCTATCTGTGCTACTGTACCTGTTCTATCTGTGCTACTGTACGTGTTCTATCTGTGCTACTGTACCTGTTCTATCTGTGCTACTGTACCTGTTCTATCTGTGCTACTGTACCTGTTCTATCTGTGCTACTGTACCTGTTCTATCTGTGCTACTGTACCTGTTCTATCTGTGCGACTAACTCTTGGGTTTGATTGAGTTGTAGGCTACAGTTAGACTGGCTGGGTTCAGATGGAAACTAGTGTAGTACTGCAGTGGGCTAAATCAGGGTCACACAGAGTGATTCTTGGTAAGTCTTAAACAAATCTACTTTGAAACAGAAGTATACACCTCACACACATGGTTATGATCTTAAAAACAAAGAAGACCATTTTTAATTCAATTTTGAGTTTGCATCCCAATATTACACTTTATATACTTCACAGAAGATTGAAATATAACAAAACTGTTTTTTTTTTGGTGGAAATAATCTTAAATGATGAGTTTATGAAAAATATTAAAAGCATTCCACCCACGAGGCCACTAGAGGGCTCAGTTGGTCATTTAGGTATTTTGAGGGTTGATATGACAGTTATGCAAGCCATGTTCAGTGCTCTCTCTCTCTCCTATCTCTCTCCCTCTCTTTCTCTCTCTTTCGCTCTCTCTTTCTCTCTCTGCAGTAACTAACCTTCATTCTGGTTTAGGCATGGCTGTTTAGTGTCTGATTGTGAGAGGGGAGTTGGATGGAGGGATGTGTCTCGTTGCCCAGTGGACAGTTGGGCTAGTGATGGTGTGCATGACTGTCTTACCTCGGCCCTGCAGCGAATTACATACTCTCTGGAGAGAGATGAAAATATAGAAAATATATAGAGAAACAGAGTGGGAGGGAGAGGGGGAGAGACAGGGAAAGGGGGAGAAAGTGAGGGAGGGAGAGAGAGAGGGAGGGAGAGAGAGGGATATGGGGGGAGAGAGAGAGGGAGGGAGAGAGATGTAGACATGTATTAAGTTGATTCTGGACAGAATCAAAGTGGGTGTTTCTTAATATGCTACTACCGTACACCACACTCTCATGCGCCGAGTGCATTCTCCGAGGACGTTCTCTTGAGCACGTTCTTGTGAGGACGAGAGTGTGCATAAAACATTTGAGAAGGACTCACACTCCCCCTACTGTATTACCTCACGTCGCAAGAGCATGGCACTTGCAATGCCAGGGTTGTGGGTTCGATTCCCATGGGGGACCAGTACGAACAAATATAAAACTGTATGCACTCACTACTGTAAGTCGCTCTGGATAAGAGTGTGCTAAATTACTAAAACATAAACCTAACCATTCACTGAACCTTCTTCCAGCCAGGACAATGGCAACAATAGAGACAAAACAAGATATACACAAAGCGAACGTTTTACTTCACAAGTATCAGCTAGCTATATGTGAATCGTAATAATGTAGCTAGCCAGGTAGTTTAACAAGAAAAAATGACCTAAATCTAATGTTATGCAAGGTAGATGTCAATTCTTTGTGGTTAGCTAGCTAGCTAACCATTATTCATGAGAATCTGGCAAGCTAACAGTAGTAGCTAGCCAGTTAGCCCTATTGACTTACTATGGGCGTGCGATTTACGCACACAGCAGTGGGTATTGTAGGCAGGTAAACATGTCAAAATTAACACAGCATGTATTTATTAACATATCAAGATCAAATATTGTAGTCAGGCAACATATGAGATGTGAATAGGCAACATTTCATTCTGAAGTCGGAGTGTATTTTCTCTCGCTTCATCTCAAAGAATGGCCGCCATTGATTTCAAGAAATGTGCATCATTTCTTACGTGGTTGCGTCATATTCTGTGCATACTTTCTGTTGAAGCTTGTATCGACGCATGCTTCAAAATATGTACAGTGAGGGAAAAAAGTATTTGATCCCCTGCTGATTTTGTACGTTTGCCCACTGACAGACATGATCAGTCTATCATTTTAATGGTAGGTTTATTTGAACAGTGAGACACAGAATAACAACAACAAAAATCAAGAAAAACGTATGTAAAAAATGTTATGAATTGATTTGCATTTTAATGAGGGAAATAAGTATTTGACCCTCTGCAAAACTTGGTGGCAAAACCCTTGTTGGCAATCACAGAGGTCAGACATTTCTTGTAGATGGCCACCAGGTTTGCACACATCTCAGGAGGGATTTTGTCCCATTTTCTATGGGATTAAGGTCTGGAGACTGGCTAGGCCACTCCAGGACCTTAATGTGCTTCTTCTTGAGCCACTCCTTTGTTGCCTTGGCCGTGTGTTTTGGGTCATTATCATGCTGGAATAATTTTTTAATTAATTTAAATTTAAAAATTTCAATTTAATTTTAGTCATTTTAGCAGACGCTCTTATCCAGAGCGACTTACAGGAGCAATTAGGGTTAAGTGCCTTGCTCAAGGACACATCGACAGATTTTCCACCTAGTCGGCTCGGGGATTAGAACCAGCGACCTTTCGGTTACTGGCACAACGCTCTTAACCTCTAAGCTACCTACCTGAATACCCATCCACAACCCATTTTCTATGCCCTGGCTGAGGGAAGGAGGTTCTCACCCAAGATTTGACGGTACATGGCCCCGTCCATCGTCCCTTTGATGCGGTGAAGTTGTCCTGTCCCCTTAGCAGAAAAACACCCCCAAAGCATAATGTTTCCACCTCCATGTTTGACGGTGGGGATGGTGTTCTTGAGGTCATAGGCAGCATTCCTCCTCCTCCAAACATGGCGAGTTGAGTTGATGCCAAAGAGCTCCATTTTGGTCTCATCTGACCACAACACTTTCACCCAGTTCTCCTCTGAATCATTCCGATGTTCATTGGTAAACTTCAGACGGCCCTTTTTATATGTGCTTTCTTGAGCAGGGGGACCTTGCGGGCGCTGCAGGATTTCAGTCCTTCACGGCGTAGTGTGTAACCAATTGTTTTCTTGGTGACTATGGTCCCAGCTGCCTTGAGATCATTGACAAGATCCTCCCGTGTAGTTCTGGGCTGATTCCTCACCGTTCTCATGATCATTGCAACTCCACGAGGTGAGATCTTGCATGGAGCCCCAGGCCGAGGGAGATTGACAGCTATTTTGTGTTTCTTCCGTTTGCGAATAATCGCACCAACTTTTGTCACTTTCTCACCAAGCTGCTTGGCGATGGTCTTGTAGCCCATTCCAGCCTTGTGTAGGTCTACAATCTTGTCCCTGACATCCTTGGAGAGCTCTTTGGTCTTGGCCATGGTGGAGAGTTTGGAATCTGATTGATTGATTGCTTCTGTGGACAGGTGTCTTTTATACAGGTAACAAACTGAGATTAGGAGCACTCCCTTTAAGAGTGTGCTCCTAATCTCAGCTCGTTACCTGTATAAAAGACACCTGGGAGCCAGAAATCTTTCTGATTGAGAGGGGATCAAATACTTATTTCCCTCATTAAAATGCAAATCAATTTATAACATTTTTGACATGCGTTTTCCTGGATTTTTTTGTTGTTATTCTGTCTCTCACTGTTCAAATAAACCTACCATTAAAATGATAGACTGATCATTTCTTTGTCAGTGGGCAAACGTACAAAATCAGCAGGGGATCAAATACTTTTTTCCCTCACTGTACAAACGGACTACGCATTCGAGAAGTGCCCTCCGTGCTCCGTTTCGCATACTTTGATTTGGACTCATACTCCGACCCTCCGGTGCTCCATTTTACGTGCTAGTAGGCATTTTAAGACACACCCCCAGTGTGTTGCTCAGACCATCATCCAGCAATTCTGTGACTCAACAGAGGAAAAAAGAGAGAGGGAGGGAGAGAGATGGGTGGAAGGGGGGAGGGAGAGAGAGGTGAAGGGAGGGAGGAATCTTAATTGTCCACCCTGCTGACGTCATCAGCTGAACATTGTATGCTGGAAAACACACATTTTTGATTAAAACAAAAACGCTATTCATAAATACGAATACAGAACTTGTTTTTGCGTGGATTCCACGACGCGGTTAGCTTTTATATCAATAGAGAGGTATACTTTCTAGGTGATTTAAATATTGACTGGCTTTCATCAGGCTGCCCACTCAAGACAAAGCTTCTAACTGTAACCAGTGCCTGCAACCTGGTTCAGGTTATCAGTCAACCTACCAGGGTGGTTACAAACAGTACAGGTATTAAATCATCAACATGTATTGATCATATCTTTACTAATGCTGCAGAGATTTGTTTGAAAGCAGTATCAAAATCCATTGGATGCAGTGATCACAATATAGTAGCCATATCTAGGAAAACCAAAGTTCCAAATATTGTGTATAAGAGGTCATACAATAAGTTTTGTAGTGATTCCTATGTTGTTGATGTAAAGAATATATGTTGGTCCGTGGTGTGTAATGAGGAGCAAACAGACACTGCACTTGACACATTTATGACATTTCTTATTCCAGGTACTAATAAGCATACACCCATTAAGAAAATGACTGTAAAAACTGTTAAATCCCTGTGGATGAGGAATTGGAAAATGGTATGGTTGAGAGGGATGAGGCAAAAGGAATGGCAAATAAGTCTGGCTGTACAGCCGATTGGCAAACATATTGCAAATTGAGAAATCATGTGACTAAACTGAATAAAAAGAAGAAGAAACAACACTATAACAAGGATAAATGACATAAAGAATGATAGTAAAAAGATTTGGAGCACCTTAAATGAAATTTTGGGGGAAAGGGCAAACTCAGCCCCATCATTCATTGAACCAGATGGCTCATTCATCACAAAACCAACTGATATTGCCAACTACTTTAATAATGTTTTAATTGGCAAGATTAGCAAACTTAGGCATGACATGCCAGCAACAATTGCTGACACTACACATCCAAGTATATCTGACCAAATTATGAAAGACATGCATTGTAATTTTGAATTCCATAAAGTGAGTGTGGATGAGGTGAAACAATTATTGTTGTCTATTAACAATGACAAGCCACCGGGTCTGACAACTTGGATGGAAAATTGCTGAGGATAATAGCGGACTATATTGCCACTCCTATTTGCCATAGTTAAAATTTTAGCCTACTAGAATGTGTGTGCCCCAAGGCTTGGAGGGAAGCAAAAGTCATTCCGCTACCTAAGAATAGTAAAGCCCCCTTTACTGGCTCAAATAGCTGACCAAATAGCCTGTTACCAACCCTTAGTAAACTATTGGGAAAATGGTGTTTGACCAGATACAATGCTATTTTACTGTAAACAAATTGACAACAAACTTTCAGCATGCTTATAGAGAAGGACATTCAACAAGCACAGCGCTTACACAAATGACTGATGATTGGCTGAGAGAAATTGATGATAAAAATATTGTTGGGGTTGTTTTGTTAGACTTCAGTGCGGCTTTTGACATTATCGATCATAGTCTGCTGCTGGAAAAACGTATGTGTTATGGCTTTACACCCCCTGCTATAATGTAGATAAAGAGTTACTTGTCTAACAGAACACAGAGGGTGTTCTTTAATGGAAACCTCTCAAACATAATCCAGGTAGAATCAGGAATTCCCCAGGGCAGCTGTCTAGGCCCCTTGCTTTTTTCCATCTTTACTAATGACATGCCACTGGCTTTGAGTAAAGCCAGTGTGTCTATGTATGCGGATGACTCAACACTATACACGTCAGCTACTACAGCAACTTAAATAACTGCAACACTTAGAGTTGCAGTTCGTTTCGGAATGGGTGGCAAGGAATAAGTTCGTCCTGAATATTTCCAAAACTAAAACCATTGTATTTGGGTCAAATCATTCACTAAACCTTAAACCTCAACTACATCTCGTAATGAATAATGTGGAATATTGAGCAAGTTGAGGAGACTAAACTGCTTGGAGTAACCCTGGATTGTAGACTGTCATGGTCAAAGCATATTGATACAACAGTAGCTAAGATGGGGAGAAGTATGTCCATATTTAAGCGCTGCTCTGCCTTTTTAACAACACTATCAACAAGGCAGGTCCTACAGGCCCTAGTTTTGTCTCACCTAGACTACTGTTCAGTAGTGTGGTCAGGTGCCACAAAGAGGGATTTGGAAAATTGCAGTTGGCTCAGAACAGGGCAGCACGGCTGGCCCTTAAAAGTACACGGAGAGCTAACATTAATGACATGCATGTATTGTAGATAGGTAGTGGTGTAATAATGTCATATGATGTACTGTTTTATATTTTGTTTTATATGTAATGTAAGTGCTTTAATATGTTTGGACCCTAGGAAGAGTAGCTGCTGCCTTGGCAGCAGCTAATGGGGCTCCCTAATAAATATAAATACAAATACAAATAGACAAACATTGGCAGTAGAATGACCTTACTGAAGAGCTCAGTGACTTTCAATGTGGCACCGTCATAGGATGCCACCTTTCCAACAAGTCAGTTCGTCCAATTTCTGCCCTGCTAGAGCTGCCCCGGTCAACTGTAAGTGCTGTTATTGTGAAGTGGAAACGTCTATGAGCAACAACGGCTCAGCCGCGAAGTGGTAGGCCACACAAGCTCACAGAACGGGACCGCCGAGTCCTGAAGCATGTAAAAATCTGCCCTTGGTTGCAACAGTCACTACCGAGTTCCCAACTGCCTCTGGAAGCAACGTCAGCACAATAATTGTTTGTCAGGAGCTTAATGAAATGGGTTTCCATGGCCAAGCAGCTGCACACAAGCCTAAGATCACCATGCGCAATGCCCAGCGTCGGCTGGAGTGGTGTAAAGCTCGCCACCATTGTAAAGTTTGGTGGAGGAGGAATAATGGTCTGGGGCTGTTTTTCATGGTTCTGAATAGGCCCCTTAGTTCCAGTGAAGGGAAATCTTAACGCAACAGCAGACAATTACATTCTGGACAATTCTGTGCTTCCAACGTTGTGGCAACAGTTTGGGGAAGTACCTTTCCTGTTTCAGCATGACAATGCCCCCGTGCGCAAAGCGAGGTCCATACAGAAATGGTTTGTCGAGATCGGTGTGGAATAACTTGACTGACCTGCGCAGAGCCCTGACCTTAACCCCATCGAACACCTTTGGGACGAATTGGAACGCCAACTGCGAGCTAGGCCTAATCGCCCAACATCAGTCCCCGACCTCACTAATGCTCTTGTGGCTGAATGAAAGCAAGTCCCCGCAGCAGTGTTCCAACATCTAGTGGAAAGCCTTCCCAGAAGAGTGGAGGCTGTTATAGCAGCAAAGGGGGGACCAACTCCATATTAATGCCCTTGACTTTGGAATGAGATGTTCAATGAGCCTGTGTCCACATACTTTTGGCCTTTTTAGTGTATGTATAGGGGGTAAAGTGACTAGGCATCAGCATATAAGATAAACAGAGTAGCATCAGCTTGAATGTGAGTGGGTGTGCGTGTGTGTAGAGTCAGTATAAATGTATGTGCATATTATGTGTGTGTGAGCAAATTCTAAAGTGAGTGTTTGTCTGTGTGTTGGAGTGTCAGTGTGTGTCAGTGTGAAAGGGCCCTGTGAGTGTGCATAGAGACAGTGCAAAAATAAAATACAAGGGTCAAGTCAGATAGTCCGTGTAGCCATTTTGTTAGCTATTCAGTTAGCTATTTAGCAGTCTTATGGCATGGGGATAGAAGCTGTTCAGGAGCCTGTTGGTGTCAGACTTGATGCACTGGTACCGCTTGCCGTGCGGAAGCAGAGAGAACAGTCTATCACAACAGTCTAGGGCCTTCCTTTCACACCGCCTGATATAAAGGTCCTGGATTGCAGGGAGCTCGGCCCCAGTGATGTACTGGGCTGTTCGCACCACCTTCTGTAGCGCCATGCGATTGAGGGCGGTGCTATTGCCATACCAAGCTGTGATGCAGTCAGGATTTGAGGGCCCATGCCAAACATTTTGAACCTCACCGCAAGGTTGGGAACATGTCAGTTTACATTTTGATTTGAATGCATTGAAATGGAAATTACACTAACCCTGCATCACCTTTTGTCAACCCCTGGGTCATGGTGATAGTGTCAGATAGTGGGAGGCCCCTGTGGAGAGGTATAGCCATAATCTGTCTTCCAGTAATAAATCCCAGATTCTAATCTGAACACAGCACAGGGTTTACGTCAGAAGAGACCGCTGGGTGACATGTCATCTACTGATTGATTATAATTTCTACAGGGGAGGGAGGGAGGGAGGGAGGGAGGGAGGGAGGGAGGGTGTGTGTGTGTGTGTGTGTGTGTGTGTGGTCTCGTTGTATGTTTTATGAAAATGACAACTGTAAAGCTGTCCAAAGACTAGGGTCAGGGGCTGTGTCTCTCTCTCTCCTATCTTCTGTCTCTTCCCTACCTCCTCTCTCTCTCCTATCTTTCTCTGCTCCATTCCCCTCCTCTCTCTTCCCTACATCCCCTCCTATCTCTATCCACTCGCTTCCCTCCTCTCTGTTGTATCCTTTCCTCTCCTCTCCTCTCTCTCTTCTCTACCTCCTCCTCTACCTCCTTATAATAATAATAATAATATGCCATTTAGCAGACGCTTTTATCCAAAGCGACTTACGGTCATGTGTGCATACATTTTTGTGTATGGGTGGTCCCGGGGATCGAACCCACTACCCTGGCGTTTCAAGCGCCATGCTCTACCAATTGAGCTACAGAGGACCACTTCTCTATCTCCTTCTCTACCTCCTTTTCTCACCTCCATCACAGGGTGGGTAGTGGTAATTACCTAGCTGGTCACCAAAGTGGGGGATGGACAAAAGCAGGGTGACATCAGTGTCCCTCAGGACAGGGCTTGACCATCTGTCCATCAGTAGACTGACTTCCTGCTGGGACAAGACAGGAGGACAGGCCCTAGTGTCTCCTCACTCCTTTCTTCCTTCGGGGCTGTGGAGGATGATTATGATACTCTTCTGCTCTATGCTTTTGTTCAGCTAATTATGCTATGCAGCATATAAATAGGATGGTTTGGGGTCAATGGGGGGTAGTATTATTAAATAATATAATATATATGTTGGGATACACCGACTGAAAGGGGGGTAGGGAGTGGGGCATCATTTCTTTGTTATTCTTAGTCTCATCTGTTCATCATTTTAATGGGTGAGTACAGAATAGGTTCAACTAATCTTGCTCAGCCCAATAAGATCAGGGGGACCCCATTAGCCTAAAAAGATTACCTTGACAGACGCCCCCATACGTGTAGCTAAAGCGTTTAACACTGTTAAACTGTATCAGAAACACACTGACAGATGCAACATAACAATCATCCTGAGAATACTTCCAGAACCAGCTGAATGTCACTTTAAAGCAACTGCAGGAAGAGAGGTTAAAGATACAGTATGTTTGTCAGGTGGACTGAACTGACCCCAGTGCAGTGCTATAGGGCAGGAAGAACTAAGGCCAAAAGATCAATCAGCGGAATTGTATCAGTGATCAGACTGTAGAGGAGAGATTGGTCATTTTGTAGTGGGATGGTGCTTGATAGAGGGAGGTGAGAGAAGGGGAGAGAGATGAGAGAGGGGGGGGGAGGGGAGGGAGATAGGGATAGAGATAAATGTTGAAAGACATTTATCTCTCCTCCTCTCTTCCCTCTCTCCTCCTCTCTTCTCCTCTCTCCTCTTGCATGTGGATCAGGGAATGTTGTTGTTTCATGTTGAGGTGACCTGTTTTGGAATGTGTGAGAGAGCACACACACACAACACACACACACACACGCACACACACACACACACACACACACACACCAGATGAGATTGCAGTCAAAGCTATAGATGGTAGAGATAAACAAACACAGAGTGTGATATCGCGTTTCTCTCCCCTCAGATGTGTGTGTTTGTGTGTGCGTGTGTAGGGGTATATTGTCCTGGGAATATCAAGGTGGCAGTGGCAGTTTGCCTGAGTAACCAGAAGGAGGCAGTGGACTCCTCTTCTCTCCTTTCACAGAACACAGCATTTTGGGTAGAACATTTAACTGAATGACCAGTGTTTTGTGATCGAAACTGTTACTTTTAGGATATACCATAGAGTTACGGTTTCACATGATAAAAAGTCATAGAAATTGCTACTAACATGTATTTGCTGTTCTGTCTCTGTACGTGTATTAAGTCCTTGTTCCTCTCTCTCTCTCTGCTCTCTGTGTTTCCAGGCTCCAGGTCAGTGGGTGTAGTGGAGTAGAGGCAGCCCAGGGAGGAGTGAGGTTCTTGGGATAAGAGGTCCCTCTTCCCTCCCTGTCTCCCCCAAAGAACCAAGAGAACACTGAGACTCACTAATAGGTAAAACCAGGGCTTAAAATTATATTCTCTTTCAACATCCCTATGGATCTAGCATGCATGACTATATGGTCTTTGCCATTTTCCCATACAAATTAAAACACAATTTGTCCATATCACATTGCCATCTCTCTCTCTCTCTCTCTCTCTCTCTCTCTCTCTCTCTCTCTCTCTCTCTCTCTCTCTCTCTCTCTCTCTTCTCTCTCTCTCTCTCTCTCTCTCTCTCTCTCTCTCTCTCTCTCTCTCTCTCTCTCTCTCTCTCTCTCTCTCTCTCTCTCTCTCTCTCTCTCTCTCTCTCTCTCTCTCTCTCTCTCTCTCAATTCAATTTCAATTTAAAGGCTTTATTGGCATGGGAAGCATATGTTAACATTGCCAAAGCAAGTGAAGTAGATAATAAACATAAGTGAAATAAACAATACAAATTAACAGTAAACACTACACTCACAAATGTTCCAAAATAATAAAGACATTTCAAAAATCATATTATGTGCAAATAGTTAAAGTACAAAAGGGAAAATAAATAAACATAAATATGGTTTGTATTTACAATGGTGTTTGTTCTTCACTGAGAAGACACCAAACAACATCAACAAATAACTATTAGAATTGAACAGTAAGCATTGCACTCAAAAAGGTTTCAGAAAAATAAATATTTCAAGTTTTATATTATCAGCTATGTACATGTTTTAGCAATGTGCAAATACTTTAGGGCTGACCCCAGTCAGTCGACTGGTCGATTGTTTGGTCAATAGGCTGTTGGTCGACCAATAATTTTTTTGTGAGTAGTCGCAAATATATCTTTTTTTTATGGCACAGGAGACACCTGTCTGATTGGCGCCTGTCTCAGTGGACTAATCCATTGCGGAGGCACACCAGTATCATCAGTAGTATATTCACCATTAGCTCTCATCATTTCTGATCTACAATGTTTGTTTGGTAATGGTAATTTCTGTTAATGTATTCAATATATTATTATTACAGTCTTTTACCATTCTCATTGTCGGAGTGGACACGTTGTTGCAGAGCACACAACCTATGCTATAATTGTTGGTGTACTTTGGTTTATTTCATTCCATTTACCATTTACGAGTTTTGTCAATTTATTTATGTTGAGTAAGGACACACACCTGATTACGCATAAAAGTAGGCCTTCTGATTTAGTATTTCTGATTGTCTTAACTCACCACCACTAATTAGCTGTGAAGCTTCTCAAATAAATGTTTTCTTCACCTCAAACAGCAAGTAAACAAAGTATGTTTTTACATCCATTGAGAATGACAATAGTTCCTCAATGTAGCCTATTTGAAAAATCTTTCCAGCTCTCTCCCTTTCGGCTTGAAAGTGAAAAAAAAATGTCATGCTCTGATCCAGTGGGAACATCATAAAATAGGCCTACCTGATTACTTCTTATACCTTGCGCACATAGCCTACAGCTGTGTCTGTCTAGAGATCACTGGCTTGGGAAACTAAGGACCCAGAATATTTTATCAATGTTGCAAGTTTGCTAGAGCAAGCTTCAGGACCAACCAAGTTGATAGTTGATACAATGTTTCAAGTTCCTTGCAGACAGGCCATGCGTAGCCAATGTGATTGATAGGATATTTTTAAAAAATCAGGTTATTTTCTACCTTCAGGCTGCAATGTTTTTATTTGTTGGCTTTATGTAGGCTATTTTTACATAGTTGGCAATGGCAATAAAAGTTACTTTTAGATTTGTAGCATTTTCATTTAGATTTAGATAGACAATGATTTTGAAATATTAAGACATTATAAATTAAATGAAACTGTTCCACGAAAATGTTCATCTGAAAACCATAACTGGCGCTCAGATTGGTAGAAATGGTAAGATAAATTGGCACTTCACATGAAAAAGGTTGCCGACCCCTGGTGTAGCCTATTACCGGCAACTTCAGGAGCGTAACGGCAGAATCTGCAAAGGCCAGCAGGAGAGGGAGGAGGATGGTCGGGTCGGGTACAGGTTTTTTTCTTCTGATTATCTTGAGCTCTGGCTCCCTCTTGAGTCATTTGGGTCTTAATTATTTCATCAAACAGTGCGCTTAAAGCACCAGACAAGCTCAGTGCATATAGTTGATTTTATTAAAACACATAGGGTGTGTCTATATATGAAGAAATACACCTTTTAAAATATTGACCAATCGAAACAGACTACTTTCGGTCGTCCAAGATTTTTTGGGGTCGGGGACAGCCCTAAAGTAGTTGTAGTAAGAATAGTACGGAAATATAAATAAAAAGGTAAATATTGTTGGTATTTACAATGTTGTTTGTGCTCCAGTGGTTGCTCTTTGCACATTGTGGTATTTCTCCTAACAGATATGGGAGTTTATCATTGGGGGAAAAAGTACCCAATTGTAATACTTGAGTAAAAGTAAAGACCACTTAATAGAAAATGACTAAAGTAAAACTAAAAGTCACCCAGTAAAATACTACTTGAGTAAAAGTCTAAAAGTATTTGGTTTTAAATATACTTACAGTGGGGGAAAAAAGTATTTAGTCAGCCACCAATTGTGCAAGTTCTCCCACTTAAAAAGATGAGAGAGGCCTGTAATTTTCATCATAGGTACACGTCAACTATGACAGACAAATTGAGATTTTTTTTCTCAGAAAATCACATTGTAGGATTTTTCATGAAATTATTTGCAAATTATGGTGGAAAATAAGTATTTGGTCACCTACAAACAAGCAAGATTTCTGGCTCTCACAGACCTGTAACTTCTTCTTTAAGAGGCTCCTCTGTCCTCCACTCGTTACCTGTATTAATGGCATCTGTTTGAACTTGTTATCAGTATAAAGACACCTGTCCACAACCTCAAACAGTCACACTCCAAACTCCACTATGGCCAAGACCAAAGAGCTGTCAAAGGACACCAGAAACAAAATTGTAGACCTGCACCAGGCTGGGAAGACTGAATCTGCAATAGGTAAGCAGCTTGGTTTGAAGAAATCAACTGTGGGAGCAATTATTAGGAAATGGAAGACATACAAGACCACTGATAATCTCCCTCGATCTGGGGCTCCACGCAAGATCTCACCCCGTGGGTTCAAAATGATCACAAGAACGGTGAGCAAAAATCCCAGAACCACCGCGGGGGGACCTAGTGAATGACCTGCAGAGAGCTGGGACCAAAGTAACAAAGCCTACCATCAGTAACACACTACGCCGCCAGGGACTCAAATCCTGCAGTGCCAGACGTGTCCCCCTGCTTAAGCCAGTACATGTCCAGGCCCATCTGAAGTTTGCTAGAGTGCATTTGGATGATCCAGAAGAGGATTGGGGAGAATGTCATATGGTCAGATGAAACCAAAATATAACTTTTTGGTAAAAACTAAACTTGTCGTGTTTGGAGGACAAAGAATGCTGAGTTGCATCCAAAGAACACCATACCTACTGTGAAGCATGGGGTGGAAACATCATGCTTTGGGGCTGTTTTTTCTGCAAAGGGACCAGGGCCGACTGATCCGTGTAAAGGAAAGAATGAATGGGGCCATGTATCGTGAGATTTTGAGTGAAAACCTCCTTCCATCAGCAAGGGCATTGAAGATGAGACGTGGCTGGGTCTTTCAGCATGACAATGATCCTAAACACACCGCCCGGGCAATGAAGGAGTGGCTTCGTAAGAAGCATTTCAAGGTCCTGGAGTGGCCTAGCCAGTCTCCAGATCTCAACCCCATAGAAAATCTTTGGAGGGAGTTGAAAGTCCGTGTTGCCCAGCGACAGCCCCAAAACATCACTGCTCTAGAGGAGATCTGCATGGAAGAATGGGCCAAAATACCAGCAACAGTGTGTGAAAACCTTGTGAAGACTTACAGAAAACGTTTGACCTGTGTCATTGCCAACAAAGGGTATATAACAAAGTATTGAGAAACTTTTGTTATTGACCAAATACTTATTTTCCACCATAATTTGCAAATAAATTCATTAAAATCCTACAATGTGATTTTCTGGAAAAAAATCTCATTTTGTCTGTCATAGTTGGCGTGTACCTATGATGAAAATTACAGGCCTCTCTCATCTTTTTAAGTGGGAGAACTTGCACAATTGGTGGCTGGCTAAATACTTTTTTTCCCCACTGTAAGTATCAAAAGTAAATGTAATTTTTTTATTCATTTATATTTATGGACGGCTGGGGCACACTCCAACACTCACACATAATTTACAAACAAAGCATTTGTGTTTAGTTAGTCTGCAAGTACAGAGAGAGTTGGGATGACCAAAGCTCATCACTAAGCTAAGGACCCTGGGACTAAACACCTCCCTCTGCAACTGGATCCTGGACTTCCTGACGGGCCTCCCCCGGGAGGTAAGGGTAGGTAACAACACATCCGCCACACTGATCCTCAACACGGGGGCCCCTCAGTGCTGCGTGCTCAGTCCCCTCCTGTACTCCCTGTTCACTCATGACTGCATGGCCAGGCACGACTCAACACCATCATTAAGTTTGCCGATGACACAACAGTGGTAGGCCTGATCACCGACAACGACGAGACAGCCTATAGGGGAGGAGGTCAGAGACCTGGCCGTGTGGTGCCAGGACAACAACCGCTCCCTCAACTTGATCAAGACAAAGGAGATGATTGTGGACTACAGGAAAAAGAAGAGGACCGAGCACGCCCCCATTCTCATCGACGGGGCTGTAGTGGAGCAGGTTGAGAGTTTCAAGTTCCTTGGTGTCCACATCACCAACAAACTAACATGGTTCAAGCACACCAAGACAGTCGTAAAGAGGGCACGACAAAACCTATTCCCCCTAAGGAGACTGAAAAGATTTGCCATGGGTCCTCAGATCCTCAAAAGGTTCTACAGCTGCACCATCGAGAGCATCCTGACTGGTTGCATCACTGCCTGGTATGGCAACTGCTCGGCCTCCGACCGCAAGGCACTACAGAGGGTAGTGCGTACGGCCCAGTAAACACTGGGGTCAAGCTTCCTGCCATCCAGGACCTCTATACCAGGCAGTGTCAGAGGAAGGCCCTAAAAATTGTCAAAGACTCCAGCCACCCTAGTCATAGACTGTTCTCTCTGCTACCGCAAGGCACATTGATTCGGTGCAGTACCCCCTGTATATATGTCACACCCTGGCTCTGGGACTCTATATGTTGAGCCAGGGTGTGTTCATTCATTGTGTTTATTTCTATGTTGGTAATTCTGTTGTGTTTATTTCTATGTTGGCTAGAGTGACTCCCAATCGGAGGCAACGAGTGACAGCTGTCGTTGGTTGTCTCTGATTGGGAGCCATATTTATACTGTCTATTTTCCCTTTGTGTTTGTGGGTTCTTGTTCCGTGTTCGGTCATTGTTACCGTGGACTTCACGAGTCGTTTCTTGTTTTGTTTATTGTGTCGATTATCACTAAAGATAATAAAGTTCACTATGTTCGTTCAACACGCTGCGCATTGGTCTCTCCCTGACGATCGTGACAATATAGCCTCGCTATTGTTATTTTACTGCTGCTCTTTAATTAATTGTTACTTTTGTTTCTTATGATTTTTATATTTAATGTTTTTAGTATTTTTTTTGCCATTCTTTCTTAATGGGACTTGTAAGCATTTCACTGTAAGGTCTGCAATGCCTTGCAAAAGTATTCATCCCCCTTGGCGTTTTTCCTATTTTGTTGCATTACAACCTGTAATTGAAATGGATTTTTATTTGGATTTCATGTAATGGACATACACGAAATAGTCCAAATTGGTGAAGTGAAATGAAAAAAATTACTTGTTTCAAAAAATTCTAAAAAATGAATAACGGAAAAGTGCATACAGTATGTATTCACCCCCATTGCTATGAATCCCCTAAATAAGATCTGGTGCAACCAATTACCTTCAGAAGTCACATAATTAGTTAAATAAAGTCCACATGTGTGCAATCTAAGTGTCACATGATCTGAAAGGCCCCAGAGTCTGCAACACCACTAAGCAAGGGGCACCACCAAGCAAGCGGCACCATGAAGACCAAGGAGCTCTCCAAACAGGTCAGGGACAAAGTTGTGGAAAGTACAGATCAGGGTTGGGATATAAAAAAATATCAGAAACTTTGAACATCCCATGGAGCACCATTAAATCCATTATTTACCACAACAAACCTGCCAAGAGAGGGCCGCCCACCAAAACTCACGGACCAGGCAAGGAGGGCATTAATCAGAGAGGCAACAAAGAGACGAAAGATAACCCTGAAGGAGCTGCAAAGCTCCACAGCGGAGATTGGAGTATCTGTCCATAGGACCACTTTAAGCCGTACACTCCACAGAGCTCGGCTTTACGGAAGAGTGGCCAGAGAAAATCCATTGCTTAAAGAAAAAAATAAGCAAACACGTTTGGTGTTCGCCAAAAGCCATGTGGGAGACTCGCCAAACATATGGAAGAAGGTACTCTGGTCAGATGAGACTAAAATTGAGCTTTTTGGCCATCAAGGAAAATGCAACAAAATAGGAAAAATGGGGGTGAATACTTTCGCAAGCCACTGTACACCTATTGTATTCGGCGAATGTGACAAATAAAATGTGATTTCATTGTTGATAAGTGTGTGAATTTCTTTTCCTGCTAAGCATTCAAAATGTAATGAGTATTTTTGGGTGTCAGGGAAAATGTATGGAGTAAAAAGTACAATATTATCTTTAGGAATGTAGTGGGGTAAAAGTAAAAGTTGTCAAAAAATATGAATAGTAAAGTAAAGTACAGATACCCCAAAAAACTACTTATGTACAGTGAGGGAAAAAAGTATTTGATCCCCTGCTGATTTTGTACATTTGCCCACTGACAAAGAAATGATCAGTCTATAATTTTAATGGTAGGTTTATTTGAACAGTGAGAGACAGAATAACAACAAAAAATTCCAGAAAAACGCATGTCAAAAATGTTATAAATTGATTTGCATTTTAATGAGGGAAATAAGTATTTGACCCCTCCGTACCTCCCCCCCATCTCTCCCATCGTCTCTCCCCAGCCCAGCTGTTCCCTTCCCTCACTTTGCTCAGGCATTGTAGGGCTGGTCAACTATATCCCTCTCTATATATCTCTATATATATCTATATCTCTATATATTTTTTTCTATATATGTCTCCATATCACTCTCTCTATATCCCTCTCTCTATATCCCTCTCTATATATCTCTATATATATCTATATCTCTATATATATTTTTTATATATATCTCTCCATATCACTCTCCCTCTCTCTATATCCCTCTCTCTATATCCCTCTCTCTATATATCCCTCTCTATACATCCCTCTCTATATCCCTCTCTATATCCCTCTCTCTATATCCCTCTCTATATATATCCCTCTCTCTATATATCCCTCTCTATATATCCCTCTCTATATATCCTCTCTATATATCCCTCTCTCTATATCCCTCTCTCTATATCCCTCTCTATATATCCCTCTCTATATATCCCTCTCTCTATATCCCTCTCTATATATCCCTCTCTATATATCCCTCTCTCTATAACCCTCTCTATATATCCCTCTCTATATATCCCTCTCTCTATATCTCTCTCTCTATATCCCTCTCTATATACCCCTCTCTATATATCCCTCTCTCTATATCACTCTCTCTATATCCCTCTCTCTATATATCCCTCTCTATATATCCCTCTCTATATATCCCTCTCTATATATCCCTCTCTCTATATCCCTCTCTATATATCCCTCTCTATACATCCCTCTCTATATCCCTCTCTATATATCCCTCTCTATATATCCCTCTCTCTATATCCCTCTCTATATATCTCTCTCTATATCCCTCTCTCTATATCCCTCTCTCTATATCCCTCTCTATATATCCCTCTCTATATATCCCTCTCTATATATCCCTCTCTATATATCCCTCTCTATATATCCCTCTCTATATCCCTCTCTATATATCCCTCTCTATATCTCCCTCTATATATCCCTCTCTATATATCCCTCTCTCTATATCCCTCTCTCTATATCCCTCTCTATATACCCCTCTCTATATCCCTCTCTATATATCCCTCTCTCTATATCCCTCTCTCTATATCCCTCTCTATATATCCCTCTCTCTATATCCCTCTCTATATATCCCTCTCTCTATATCCCTCTCTCTATATCTCTCTCTCTATATATATATATATATATCTCTCTCTATATATATTTCTCTCTATAGCCCTCTCTATAAATATACAGTTGAAGTCGGAAGTTTACATACACTTAAGTTGGAGTCATTAAAACTCGTTTTTCAACCACTCCACAAATTTCTTGTTAACAAACTTTAGAAGCTTCTAATAGGCTAATTAACATAATTTGAGTCAATTGGAGGTGTACCTGTAGATGTATTTCAAGGCCTACCTTCAAACTCAGTGCCTCTTTGCTTGACATCATGGGAAAATCAAAAGAAATCAGCCAAGACCTCAGAAAAAAAATTGTAGCCCTCCACAAGTCTGGTTCATCCTTGGGAGCAATTTCCAAACGCCTGAAGGTACCACATTCATCTGTACAAACAATAGTATGCAAGTATAAACACCATGGGACCATGCAGCCGTCATACCGCTCAGGAAGGAGACGTGTTCTGTCTCCTAGAGATGAACGTACTTTGGTGCGAAAAGTGCAAATCAATCCCAGAACAACAGCAAAGGACCTTGTGAAGATGCTGGAGGAAACGGATTCAAAAGTATCTATATCCACAGTAAAACAAGTCCTATATCGACATAACCTGAAAGGCCGCTCAGCAAGGAAGAAGCCGCTGCAAAACATGACTTAGTAGTTGGTGGCAAAACCCTTGTTGGCAATCACAGAGGTCAGATGTTTCTTGTAGTTGGCCACCAGGTTTGCACACATCTCAGGAGGGATTTTGTCCCACTCCTCTTTGCAGATCTTCTCCGTCATTAAGGTTTCAAGGCTGACGTTTGGCAACTCGAACCTTCAGCTCCCTCCACAGATGTTCTATGGGATTAAGGTCTGGAGACTGGCTAGGCCACTCCAGGACCTTAATGTGCTTCTTCTTGAGCCACTCCTTTGTTGCCTTGGCCATGTGTTTTGGGTCATTGTTATGCTGGAATACCCATCCATGACCCATTTTCAATGCCCTGGCTGAGGGAAGGAGGTTCTCACCCAAGATTTGACGGTACATGGCCCCGTCCATCGTCCCTTTGATGCGGTGAAGTTGTCCTGTCCCCTTAGCAGAAAAACACCCCCAAAGCATAATGTTTCCAGCTCCATGTTTGATGGTGGGGATGGTGTTCTTGGGGTCATAGGCAGCATTCCTCCTCCTCCAAACACGGCGAGTTGAGTTGATGCCAAAGAGCTCCATTTTGGTCTCATCTGACCACAACACTTTCACCCAGTTCTCCTCTGAATCATTCAGATGTTCATTGGCAAACTTCAGACGGGCATGTATATGTGCTTTCTTGAGCAGGGGGACCTTGCGGGGCGCTGCAGGATTTCAGTCCTTCACGGCGTAGTGTGTTACCAATTGTTTTCTTGGTGACTATGGTCCCAGCTGCCTTGAGATCATTGACAAGATCCTCCCGTGTAGTTCTGGGCTGATTCCTCACCGTTCTCATGATCATTGCAACTCCACAAGATGAGATCTTGCATGGAGCCCCAGGCCGAGGGAGATTGACAGTTCTTTTGTATTTCTTACATTTGCGAATAATCGCATCAACTGTTGTCACCTTCTCACCAAGCTGCTTGGCGATGGTCTTGTAGCCCATTCCAGCCTTGTGTAGGTCTACAATCTTGTCCCTGACATCCTTGGAGAGCTCTTTGGTCTTGGCCATGGTGGAGAGTTTGGAATCTGATTGATTGATTGCTTCTGTGGACAGGTGTCTTTTATACAGGTAACAACTGAGATTAGAAGCACTCCATTTAAGAGTGTGCTCCTAATCTCAGCTCGTTACCTGTATAAAAGACACCTGGGAGCCAGAAATCTTTCTGATTGAGAGGGGTCAAATACTTATTTCCCTCATTAAAATGCAAATACATTTATAACATTTTTGACATGCGTTTTTTGGATTTTTTTTATTTTTATTCTGTCTCTCACTGTTCAAATAGACCTACCATTAAAATTATAGACCGATCATTTCTTTGTCAGTGGGCAAACGTACAAAATCAGCAGGGGATCAAATACTTTTTTCCCTCACTGTAGTACTTTAAAATATTTTTTTTAAAAGTACTTTACACCACTGGAGTTGATCAATGTTTGATTTATTTTCAAATTCTTTGTGGGTCTGTGTAATCTGAGGAGAAATATATGTCTCCAATATGGTCATACATTTGGCAGGAGGTTAGGAAGTGCAGCTCAGTTTCCACCTCATTTTGTGGGCAGTGTGAACATAGCCTGTCATCTCTTGAGAGCCAGGTCTGCCTACAGCAGCCTCTTTTAATAGCAAGGCTATGCTCACTGAGTCTGTAGATAGTCAAGGGTTTTCTTAATTTTGGGTCAGTCACAGTGGTCAGGTATTCTGCCACTGTATAGTCTCTGTTTAGGGCCAAATAGTATTCTAGTTTGCTCAGTTTTGTAGTTGATTCTTTCCATTGTGTCGTTTTGTTTTCTCATGACTTGGTTGGGTCTAATTGTGTTGCTGTCCTGAGGCTCTGTGGGGTCTGTTTGTATTTTTGAACAGAGCCCAAGTCCGACAGAATCTGTGCAGAAGATCTCTCTCTCTCCATCTATCACTCACTCACTCTCTCCATCTATCACTCACTCACTCTCTCTCTCTCTCTCTCTCTCTCTCTCTCTCTCTCTCTCTCTCTCTCTCTCTCTCTCTCTCTCTCTCTCTCTCTCTCTCTCTCTCCGTCTCTCTCTGTCTCTGGGAGGCCCTGGACATTGATGAATGTTCTGAGTCTGTGTGTCGGCCGCTGGGCTGAAACCTACCGCTGTGAGTGTGTGACAGTGGAAGCACCCAGGGATGAAGGATAAGGGTTTACATTCAAGTTAGTGCACATGAATGAATGTATCCTCAGCATTTTAAAAAGAGAACACAAAACCTGTGTCTTATTGCCAGCTCCCATGGAGGGCTCTACTTGTTGCAGTTTCAACCCTGCGGCTCCAGTTTGTATGGTGATAGTGGTGTGTGGTCTGGTCTAAACAGCTGCTGTCCTTTCCTCTTACCTCTGTCTCCATTACTGGGTTTAGCCTCTCTTTCTCTCCCCTCCGTACCTCCCCCCCATCTCTCCCATCGTCTCTCCCCAGCCCAGCTGTTCCCTTCCCTCACTTTGCTCAGGCATTGTAGGGCTGGTCAACT